>NC_084492.1:23352260-23572260 GCF_030035675.1 Rhineura floridana | reverse complement strand
ACAACTGTATAGGTCTGTTGAGAGCCAGGGTGGCATAGTGGTTAGAGTGTTGGACTACAACCTGGGAGACCAGAGTTCGAATCCCCACATAGCCATGAAGCACACTGGGTGACCTTGGGCCAGTCACTGCCTCTCAGCCTCAGAGGAAGGCAATGGTAAACCACCTCTGAATATCGCTTACTATGAAAACCCTATTCGTAGGGTCACCATAAGTCGGAATCGACTTGAAGGCAGTACATTTACATTTATTATAGGTCTGTTAGCAGAAAAAAAAGTCTTCAAGAGATGCCTGAAAGTCAAAAGCAAGGATGCATGCCAAATCTATGCTGAAAGAGCGTTCCACAATAAGTGACCAGCAACACTAAATATCCAACTTCTGGCTGAGACCAGTTGGGCAGCTGTTTAAGGGGACAATTAATGGTGCTCTTCTGGATGATCTCAGTGATCAAGCTGGAATAGAAGGGTTCAGATATAACTCATAAGGTATCCTGGACCCAAGTTGTTCAAGGCTTTATATATAAACACAAGAGTTTTGAACCTGACCAGGTAGAATATGGACAGCCAGTGTAGATGTTTTAGCAGTGGAATCACATGCTGTCAGCCATCTGCCTACATCAGCAGTCTAGCTGCTGCAATCTGTATCAAGTGGAGCTCCCAAACAATGTCCAAGGGCAGTTCCACGTAGAGCTCATTGTAGTAATCCAGACTTGAAGTTACCATTGCATGGACTACAGTGGCCATATTATCCTGATCCAAATATATCCATAGCTGGTGTTCTAGACAAAGCTGATAAAAAGCATACCTAGCCAAGATGTATCTAGGAGTACCCCCAAGCTATGTACCTTTAGATGGAGTGCAGCCCTGTCCAGAGCAGGCAACTGGCTTACCTTCTGGACACAGGAATCTCCTACCCACAAAGCCTTCATCTTGTCAGGATTCAAACTCAGTTTATTGGCCCTCATCAAGTACATCACTGCATTAAGGCATTGGCTAAGAGCTTACACAGCATCTCCTGATTCAGAATACTATGGAGAAATAGAGCTGTGTGTCATCAGCTTATGTATGGCACCTAAGGACCGCTTGCAATGGCTTCATATAGATGTTAAATAGCATTGGAGACAAAATAGTGCTCTGCAGAACCCCAAAGCCTAGGTGCTAGGGAGTCAAAGAGCACTCCCTCAATGCTACTCTCTGGACTCAACCACCCAGGTGGAAATGGAACCCCAGTAATACAGTGCCTCCGATACCCATCCCACACAGTCAGTCTAGGAGGTCAATATTATCAAAAGCCACTGAGAGTTTGATTAATAGTAACAGGGTCGCACTCCCCTTCTCCATGGTTGTCCATGAGGGAGACCAAAGCCTATTCAGTTCTGGAACCAGGCCAAAAACCAGATTGAAGTGTATCCAGTTAATCAGTGTCATCCAGAAACACTTGCAGTTGCTCTGCCAACACCTTCCCCCAAAACAGGGTATCAGCAATTGGTTGGAAGTCATTGGGTCCGGGGGGTGCTTTTTAAGGAGCAGCCACACCACTACCTCTTGAAGGGTGATTGGCACCTCCCCATCATTCAATGACATGTTCACAACACCATGTACTCCCCACCTACCACCCCACTTCAGCTAGCTTTAACTAGCCAGGAGGGGCAGGGGTCCAGAGGGCATGGTCAGACACATTGCTACAAATCCATATCATCAGGCCCTTCGATGGGATATGGCCCCATAACACTGGGCCAGACATTGCATTGGACACCTCAATAGCTTTTGCTGTAATAGCAGCATCTGAGTCACTATAGAGTTGAGTGACTTTGTCCTCAAAGCTGCTTGCAGTTAGTCACCATGTGCTCTGGAAGCCTTCTCCCTGAATCTGGGTTAACCAATCTCTGGACCACACAGAACAACTCTGGTATCCAACTCCTTGAGGACATGATGGATGCAGTGAAGTTCGATGTGTCCTAACATGTGTTCAGTTCGCCTCAGAGCAAGATTTCTGCCACTTGCACTCCAGTCTTCATCCAGGCTCCTTCATCAACCACAGAATACCAGTTTGCAATATGATCTCTACCGTGCCGGACAGGACACATGGGAGCAATACCCCTACTTATCTTCCTGGTCCACAGTGAAAGAAGTGCCTCAACAGGATCATTGCTCTATCCACTGAAAAATCCCCAAAGCCATCAGAAATCCATCAGGGTCCATCAGCCTCTAGGGCTAAACAATCCAAATTAGTCCTCCATCCCTGCAGACAGGAGTAGTTGTTGGAAGACCAAACTTCATCGGAAACCATAACATTGGACCATAACAACAGGGCATTATCCTTACTGCACTACTTCCAGACAATCCCCTCCCCACTTGGAACAAAGATCAAGTCGAGACTATTGCCTGGTCTGTGTGTCAGGCCAATGACCATTTGAGGCAGTCCCATGGTTACCATGGAGGCCACAAAATCCCAAGCTGGACCCAATGTGTCCTTAGTGTGGCTGTTCAAATCACTCAGAGCCACCATCCTGGGCTCCTCCAGCACAACATCAGAAACTACCTTGGCCACCTGTGTTCAATGGGACTTATTCCCAGATAAGTGTGCATTGGTTCACAGTTTTAGAGTCTGTAAGCATGTCTTCCATCTTTGGGTTTTGGAATTTTTCAGGTAAAAAATGTCTGTAAAGTACACTTTTGATTGCTAGGATTTTAAAGTTGTTCTGCAAAGACACTGCTTAAGGCTACCAGCTGTCTACAAATATTTGACTTTATTATTTTCTCAAAGATTTTATCTCTTGAACACAATAGGGAATGGAAAGACAATGAATGTTTTATAGAGAGAGAAACTTGAAATTAAACGTGAACTGAACACTAGAAAGGCTGCTTTCACACTGCACTTTATTCCATTATTCTGATGATTTCTTACCTTTGCGCATTATATTTGATCTTTCACATGACTTACAAGCTAGTTCTGGAATTCTAGAGAAATATAGTGCAAGTTTAGTGCTAATTTTTGTGAGAAATGATTCCAGAAACAATCCATTTGCAAGGCTGGGAACCTGGAAAATCACAGGAGGCTTTCACTAACAGCAGCTGCTCATGTGACAGGCATCCCAGCATGCAATGTACTCCTGCCCTTTAGGTGTGCGGGTTTTGTTGGGTTTTTTACCTGATGAAAATTGTACCAGTATTCTAGCTCAGGAGTGGGTAACAGCAGCAATATCCACACATCACTCAGAGTCCAAGAGTTGTTAACCAACATCTTATTTTTATTATTTATTTGCAAAAAAACCCCAAACACCACCCTCTATAACGCAAACATTAAAAAAATATATCATGGCAGTGAACAACGTTAGAACAGCGATCCAAAATATGTGTACCTGGGAGTGAAACCTGGGTGAACATTTAAGTTTTAAGCTGGTGCCTAAATCCTGATAGTTCTAATTATTGTCTTCTCTGCTGAATCCTTTCCCATCAACAGCACTATCCATCATTAGGCCTCGAGTGCTGCCAATTGTAACTTAAATTAATATTTAAGGTCTTCACAGTTGGAATGTTAAAAAAAAATCCAGAACACCTCAGCATCTGAACCAATAGTCTGGAAGACCTTATTGCAATACACTATAGGCTGATCTCTTGTAGCCAATAATGATGGAGGTTTCAGAAACAGCAGCCCACATTTTGTTCAGTTTATTTATTTATTATTTATTATTTTATTTATTTATTAGATTTATATCCTGCCTTTCCTTCCAGACTGGAAAACAAAACCACTAAAAACACTTTAAACCATCATAAAAACATATTTTAAAATATATTAAGACAAAACATCCTTAAAAACATATTAGAACAAAACATCTTTAAAAACATATTCTTAAAAGGAGGTTTAAAAATATATTAAAAAGCAATTTGAATACAGACGCAAACTGGGATAAGGTCTCTACATAAAAGGCTTGTTGAAAGAGGAAGGTCTTCAGTAGGCACCGAAAAGATAACAGAGATGGTGTCTGTCCAATATTTAATGGAAGGGAATGCCAAAGGGTTGGTGCCACTACGCTAAAGGTCCATTTCCTATGTTGTGCAGAACGGACCTCCTGATCAGATGGTATCTGAAGGAGGCCCTCACCTACAGAGCACAGTGATCGACTGGGTATATAAGGGATAAGGCAGTCTTTCAGGCATCCTGGTCCCAAGCTGTATAGGGCTTTGTACACCAAAACTAAAATCTTGAACTTGGCCTGGTAGCTAATAGGTAGCCTGTGCAATTCTTTCAGTAGTGGGGGTGACTTCTTGGCAATACCCTGCCCCAGTGAGCAGTTGCACCCCCGCATTTTGCACCAACTGCACCTTCCAGACCAACCTCAAGGGCAGCCCCACATAGACAGCATTACAGTAATCCAGCCTGGAGGTTAGCAGTGCATGGACAACTGTGGTCAGTTATGTTGTTGTTGTTGTTTAACCTGGTGTTTAGATCTGAACATCTACACTTTAATTGAATTCCTCATTCCCCTTGTGACCCAAGCAAGTGTTCAAAAATAAAATATGTCCAAACTTTGATTGTATGGTTACAGAGGTGAAACAAATGGAAATAATTAAGTCACAATTTGTAATTAGGTGCCATCAGTATGATGGGGACATCAAACTTCAGCTTTGGTTTTGTTTGTCTTTTTCCCACTCCAGCCAGTCTAAAGCAAGTGTACCCAATGTGGTGCTCTCCAAAACTAGTTGGAATGCAACTCCCATCAGCTACAGCCATCATGGCCAGTGGTCAGGGTTGATGACAGTTGTACTCCAATGACACCTAGAGAGCATCACATTGGATATACCTGGCCTAAAGCCTCAGCGTAGTTTCCTAACCAATATCTTCCACTGTGAGGTGCCATTTTTCACCAACAAATGCTCTTGAAAGTTAAAGCGGAAAGCACAAAAGCAGGACTACAGCTGAACGTCAAGAAGACTAAAGTAATGACAAAAGAAGATTTATGTAACGTTAAGGTTGACAACAAGGACATCGAACTTGTCAAGGGTTATCAAAATGGAGACAATAGAAAAGAAATTAGAAGAAGGCTAGGACTGGGGAGGGCAACTATGAGAGAACTAGAAAAGGTCCTCAAATGCAAAAATGTATCACTGAACACTAAAGTCAGGATCACTCAGACCATGGTATTCCCAATCTCTATGTATGGATGTGAAAGTTGGACAGTGCAAAAAGCGGATAAAAGACAAATCAACTCATTTAAAATGTGATGGATTGAAATTGACCTAGCTGTGTCCATTCATTTCAATCTCTGGATAGAATTTAACTGGATATAGCCCTTTACTTCCTGAACAACTTCTCCCTCAGAGCACTATATTGTGAAAATAAATTAGTCAAACCATTTTTTTTATCTTGACAGATACTGTAGCCAAATAGATAGTTTAACATCATTGATGTTTTTATTTATTTATTTTATTTATTTTATTACATTTTTAGACCGCCCTATAGCAATAAGCTCCCAGGGCGGTGCACAGCACAATAAAACAGGTTAAAACACAAGTGGATGTAAATACAATACACAATAAAACATAATTAAAAATTTTCAATTTTAAATTCAAATTTTTAAATTTTTAAAATGCCTGGGCGAAGAGGTAGGTCTTTACCTGGCGCCGAAAAGATAACAAAGAAGGCGCCAGGCGTATCTCATCAGGGAGGGCGTTCCATAGTTTGGGGGCCACCACTGAGAAGGCCCTAGCTCTAGTTATCGTTCTCCGTGCCTCCCTATGCGTTGGGACACGGAGAAGGGCCTTCGACGTCGAGCGCAGCGACCGGGTAGGTACATAGCGGGAGAGGCGTTCCGCCAGGTATTGCGGTCCGATGCCGTTAAGGGCTTTATAGGTAAGAACCAACACTTTGAATCTGGCCCAGAAACATATTGGTAGCCAGTGCAGCTGGGCCAGGACAGGTGTTATATGATCATTTTTTTTTGTCCCAGTAAGAACTCTGGCCGCAGCATTCTGCACCAGCTGAAGTTTCCGAACTGTCTTCAGAGGTAACCCTACGTAGAGTGCAACTACCAACTAATTTCACGAAATCTGGCACTTAGCATTTACACATTACCGGCTACACACACTCAGCCATATTATGTTCACAAATGACCTACAAAGCTGGAATTTGGATGGATAAGATTCCATTCATTCAAATGACCTGCTGACCAATCACTGGTCAACTCTTTTCTCTCTCCCCCCACCTCTGTCTTTTATGGACATACACACATACATAGTTACATACATGTGCATATAAAGCTATGGAACCTTTTAACAAAGTACGTCTGCAACCAGCAGTTGGTTCTTTTTCATTGTTACTAATGATAGCTTTTAAATGATAGCTTTTAAAATCAAGAGTTCCAAACTGTTTCCTGGGCACACTGCTGGGCATTCATTCATTATACTAATAAAACTCTGCAAAGTGAGTCTCTGGAGCTAGAGGGTATTGCTACTTTCAAGACAGGTACAGTGACAGACACACATTCCCTATCTCTGAATAGTACCACAGATAATATCACCAGAGACAAAGAGAACAGAATGTTGACAATTGTTCCGTCGTCAACCAGAGAGATTTGTAGCTCACTGCTAGATATGTGTCTGAGCCAACAGACTGTATTGTCCTAAGGCAACGCAGAGGAGTTGCATTTCCTTTGGAAATGCAAGGCCATTCGTTCAGTTTGTTTCCCTCCAGTTCAAATTGTAGGGCTTTATTTTGCTCTTTTGTTATGGCTAAATCATGGGGCACTATCAGGATGTTGTGGTTTTCAGAAGCACTCTGAAGTCTTCCATCTGCTATCTCAGGAATCCTTATAGCTATCCTATAAGACAGGCAAGTATAACACAAATGGAGAGGGAAGGGAGGGATGAAACTTTGAATTAGTGGCTTGTGTAAAGCCAGTTGCCAAGAGCAGAGTCATCCCGAGGAGTGTAAAATTCAGTGATTCGAAGGGCAGAACCCTGGCGTGACTCAAACGTTCCCAGGTATCCAAACTCACTAGCCAGATTGTGATAGGGCTTTCATCAGGAGTCTGCCAGCTGCGGAGGTTGTTTTGATCTTGTTCAGGTTCAAAGCGGGAGTTTGTGAGTTACAAGTGGGAATGGGGGAGAAATTGGTTTCAGTTTGCATTTAAAGTCAAATCTATCAAATCTGCACTTTCCAAAACAATCTCTAAGCCATCCTTCGAAATTCACACTTACCTGAATCTTGCAAGGCAGTTCTTCAACCACCCACAGTTTACAAAAATGAACATATTAGGGGAAGGTCTGCATAAAATGAATATGTTAGTAAAACATACACAGGAAAATGCATTATATTAGGAGAAAATGCTTGCAAAAATGTGTTTATTAGGAGAAATTCACACTACAATGCTGAAGAACTTTCATGTTTTTTTTAAAGAATCACAGATTGCTGCAGAAATGTGAAGAATTGAATTTAAGATTGGAAAAATAAGAAACTGAGAAAACTGAAATGGACAGATCTTTCCATCCCTAGCACAGAGTAATAATTCCATGGATACCCAGTGTAACAAGGTGAGATGCTTATTGGAATCAAAGCAGAGCCACTCCTGGGTCACATCCACACCATACATCATCCCTAGTTACAAGGATTACATATGCACCTGTGTTCATTTACTAGAGACATGCACTCTATTTTCTGATCCCTGTTAAACTGTTGTGTGTGTGAATTTTGTTCCCCCTTTTTGGAGAATGCATTAAACTGAACACACACCCATGAACCCAAAGGGTGCTTCCAGATGACCTGCTTATTGAGCATTCATCCTGATTTGTTTGCAAGGATGCTAGATGAAATGAGCATTCATCCTGATTTGTTTGTGGGTGGCTTAAGCAAGTGCTGTCCCACACTTTCCAGTGCATTTCCCCATCACTTTCCTTAACGCAAAATGTCCAGTCTTTTGAGGAGGCAAGTTTATTCTGCAAGACCTCCCCATAAATTGTAATTGCACAACTGAATTTGTTGATAATGCAATTGAATCCCATGTGAAAATAGTGACAGTCTGGAAGCACAGTAAGACACAATGTTGCATCCTGCCCTTTATGCCCTCAAGGTGCTGAGTATGAACAGTTGGTCACAAATTGTAGGACAATTATTCTTTCCCCATAACTTTACCTCTTCTCCTGGCTTTTAAATCAGTGAAGTACAGGCTATTGCAGAGTAAATGAACACAGTTTACAGAAGGTGGAGGTAAGCTTTTATCCACAAGTAACAATGGTGATACTGGGCAGATTATGGTTCAGGGATAGCCAATATGGTGCCCTCCAGACATTCTGGACTCCAACTCCAATTCCCATCAACTCCATCTAGCAGAACCAGTGGTCAGGGATGATGGGAATTGTAGTTCACCACATCGGGATGGTAAGCAATTTTCTCTGGTATAGACAGCCTATGGCATTGGTTACCACAAGTTATAGCGATGGCCACCAATGCAGATATATTTATTTATTTATTTAGACTATTTCTATACCGCTTAATATATAAAAATATCTCTAAGCAGTGTACAAGAAAAAAAAGAACACAAGAAGTATTATAAAAAGTACACAATGAAGCCATAATACAAATAAACTCATACTTAATATAAATTATTAACAAATAAATATACCAACACAGCAAATTCCATCACACTTCCCCACTTATCCCCACCCTGCTCTGTTCCAACAACTTGGAAGAGAGTCCTATCGTAAGCCATGGTGTATTCAACGAGGCTACCCTTCCACCTCTGTTGTTTCAGTCTCCAAGATGACTTCGCAATACTCCACCTCCTTGAGAAAGAGGCCGTCTGGCGGCACAATGGTGTTCCGAGAGTAAGCCATGAGGTCTCTGGTCTCCAGGAGCTCCTCTACATGATGAGGTTGCAGCCGGTTCTGGCCAACAGAATATAGGATTGCATATGTGTCGTTTACAGAGGATAGTCTTCTATTTAAAGCGTTGTCTGATCCAAGACTAGTTTAGATAAGAAATCTAAAAAGGGAGAGCAGGGTCCTTGCTATTGCCCATCAACAGTTAGCACCTGGAAAACAATAAGCAACAATAGCAATACTGGCCTACTTTACAGGGTTGTAGTAAGGATTGTTGTGGTAATTTTATTATTGTTGTTGTTGTTGTTGTTTTATTATCATCATCATCATCTTCATCATCCCGCCCTTCCTCTCTGAAGGAGCCCACGACGGCAAACAAAAGCACTGAAACCTCTCTAAGACATCATAAAAACAAAACTTTAAAACATATTACATCTTTAAAAACATCAAATATCAAAACATAAAAAAGCTTTAAAACCTTCTTAAAAAGCAATTCCAATACAGATGCAGACTGGGATAAGGTCTCTACTTGAAAGGCTTGTTGAAAGAGGAAGGTCTTCTGTAGGTGCCAAAAAGATAACAGAGATGGTGCCTTTAAGGGGAGGGGATTCCAAAGGGTAGGTGCCACAACACAAAAGGTCCTCTTCCTATGTTGTATGGAACAGACATCCTGATAAGATGGTATCTGCAGGGGGCCCTCACCTGCAGAGCACAGTGCCTGACTGGGTATATAAGGGGTATCCTGTTCCTATGTAGTATAGGTCTTTATACACCAGAATCAGCACCTTGAACTTGCCCTGGTAGCTGATGGGCAGCCAGTATAGTCCAAAACATCTGGAAGGTACCAGGGTTGGTGACAGCTGGACTAGAGTTATATGCTCTGTCTGGCAGTAGCATTTTGGACCATTTGAAGCTTCTGGATACTTTTCAAAGTTGTAGAGTGTGTTCAGGTATCCTGGTTCCAAGCTGTATAGGGCTTGTACACCAAAACCAGCACCTTGAACTTAGCCCGGTAGCTAATGGGCAGCCAGTGCAATTCTTTCAGCAGTGGGGTAACATGTTGGCAATACTCTGCCCTAGTGAGCAGTTGAGCCACCTCACCTGGAGCAGTTTGCACCAGCTGCAGCTTCTGGACCAACCTCAAGGGCAGCCCTACATAGAGCGCACTACAGTAATGCACTTTGAACACTTTGAAAATACTTTGAACACTTGAAATGTGCTTGACAAATGCCAAGTACTTTTAGTTTTATATAATCTGCTAGGCTATGTTGTTTTTTGTTTATACTAAGGCACAAAGCTGTATTAAAAATTTGGGTTGCATTGCACAGAGCAGGCCAGCACTTCCCCAAGCGCTCCAAGGTCTTCCTGCTAAGACGTCCCTCTGTTTCCCATGGTGTCCTGTGCGGGAGCTCTGGTGACATCCGGGTATACCAGATGGCTGGAACTGCTACTGTAGCTCTCCAAAGGAGAGAGAAAAAAGTCGTTCAGACGGCAGAGCTTTGCCTCATGGTGGACTTTGTAAATCAATACAAACATTTCAAATAGGGCCCAGGAGTGGGGAGGAGAAAGAGGGGAAAAAAACAGAGAGCAAGCCAGTATCAGCTGGATAGCATTGGTATAATATGATTCCTTTGACTTGCCATGCTCAGGAGACAGGCTATTGCCTCAGACTTCAGCTGCATCTTTTCCCCAAAAAGTTTTATTATTTCTTTCTCCCAGGGTGTCTCTTGGCAAATAAACAACCACAGACCAACCCAGTCATGGAAATGCAACATCGGCACTCGGTCCTACCTCTCAGATAAACAAGAACAAAGGAAGCTGCTTTAGACCAAGTCAGGCCCTTGTTTCATCTAGCTTAGTATTGTTCACACTGACTGGCAGCAGCTCTTGAGGATTTCACACAGTGCTGTCTCCCAGTCCTAACCTGGAGATGCCTAGGATTGAACCTAGGACCTTCTACATGCCAAGCAGATGCTCTGCCACTGAGCTACACCTTTTGCCCTAAACTTTGTTGTTATAGAAAGAGTGCTGAATAAATGCTTCCACCCTGATGTTGGGTTGTGGCCATGTGGGAACCAGACAGTGGGAGAGAAAGGTGGTCAAGGCTTTGGCTGAGAAACAGATGGAAGTATTTCAGATTTGGAAAAACCAACCACACTTCTTTCTCTTCTAGTAGCAGGTGGAAGATACATCTAAATGGAACAAAATTTATTTCTTAAAAAAGGATGTGTGGGGAAAGAGCAATACACCATGCATGTCTTTGAGTAGTAGGAGAGGATGCATAGCCCGATGTGGAGATCACTGGCACTTCACAGCCCAATCAACAGCTAGAGTCAGCTGCATGGGATCCCAAACTACCAGAGGAATCTTAGACCTAAGGGAGGTAGCTTTTTTTACCCGCCCCTGAATAACTGGTGGACTGGGGTGGTGGTGGGGAAGCACATGATGGCCAAAGGAGAGAGAGAGTGGGCTCTAGGTGAAAGCTCTGAAGGAGTATGGCGAAGCAATTCCTCTTCCCTTCCATGGAGGCCTTTTGCCTTCATGCTTCTGAGACAGGCTAGGAGCAAGTAGACCTAACCAGAGGCAAGGAACCTCCAGCCCACTGGCTTAATTAGGACCATGAGGCCCTTTTGGCCAAGCCATGACCATCTGCCCTGCACCAGAGTCATATATAACAGGCGTGGCCAGAGCTTGGAAAAGTTACTTTTTTGAACTACAACTCCCATCAGCCCCAGCCAGCATGGTCACTGGATTGGGCTGATGGGAGCTGTAGTTAAAAAAGTAACTTTTCCAAACTCTGGGCGTGGTGCAGGTAAAAATCTGGCTCAGCCAGAAGTGGGCTAGCAGGCACCACAGATGAGCTGACTGGAGATGCGCCTCCCTTTCAAAGCGCTGCACAAAATAGTGCTTTGAAACGGACTTCTGAAGACCTGATGTCATCGTGGCATCAGATGACTGACAGGTTGGTGGCTCCATCCACCTTTCAAACTTGGCCCTTGAGGGGTGAGGGAAATAACAGTCTGACCTGCTGGGCTAAAAACCTGATGGCTTCAGGTTTGTCATGGGGGGGGAGAGAAAACTTTGTCCAAAATGCCCTCAGTGAGCTCCCTCCTCTATCCCAAATCACCCACTTGCTGTCCCTCAGCTTGTGACTCCCTTCAGGAGTGCTAGCTGCCTTAAAGTTGCCAAATTAGAGGAAGAAGGAAGGGCAAATGGTTGCAGGACTTGCCAGCAGGCCACCTTAGAAAGGAGGAAGCTTAGCTCACTACTTCCACTCATACTGGCCTTCTGGCAAAACTAATCTGCTGAGGACTTATGGTTTCCGTCAGAAGATGTAGGGGTGAGTTTGCCAGTCAACTGCAAATGTACTTTGTGGAGAGCAGTGGTGTGCCAATGTGCGAGATCAGCATGGTGATCTCGAGCAGTGGTGGGAAACCTTCATCAGCCTGAGGGCCACATTCCATTCTGGGCAACCTTCTGGGGGCCACACACTAGTGGTGGGCAGGGCTAGAGGTGAAAGTGGATGTAGCAACACATGTAAATTTTACCTTTGTACAATACACTAGTACACACATGCACAGGCCACTCTCAATCCCCCATCCAGCAAGAAACATGCATTGTCAGTGTTTGAGGACACATTCCAGCCACGCAAAAGAACTCAAAGAGGGTGAGAAGCAAGGCCAGTGATGGATGTGGCCTGGGAATATGTGGTGTGCCTGGGAAGGGTGGCAAGTTGTGAGAAGCATCCCAATGGCCAGGTAGAAAGAGTTGGAGGGTTGCCTTTGGCCCCCCAGGCCTGAGGTTTGCCACCCCAATCCAGAGAACAAAACTGTCCGTAGCCTTCTACTTCCAAAAGAGACACCTGGTTCAAACATCATGCTGCTCAGTTGATAAAGCATGGCTTGGCAATTCAGAGCATCTCTTGAACTTGTATACTCTACCATGCAACTCCCAGCCTCTTCTCTGGTGAGTCTGAAATAGAATGACTATAATTACCATTAACGATAGTTTGTTTTTCAACCAGAGTTGAAGAACAAGGGAAAGGAGGAGGAAGTGGCCTGTGTACCTGAAAAGAATGGAGAAGGAGGAGGAGGCCCACTTCTGCTTTGAATAACCAAACCACAGTTTAAAAATCAGGAAGTAAAGATGGTGAAAAATTTTGATTCAGTTTACATTTATTTATTATTTATTAATTAAAATTTATATCCCACCTTTCCTTCCAGAAGGAGCCCATTGCGGCAAACAAAAACGCTAAAAACGCTCTTAAAACTCTCTTTAATATACTTTAATGAGAGCCAGTGAGTGTGCTGTAGCAGTTTGAGTGTTGGACTACAACCTGGGAGACCAGGGTTCGAATCCCCACACAGCCATGGAGCTCACTGGGTGACCTTGGGCCAGTCACTGCCTTGCAGCCTCAGAGGAAGGCAATGGTAAACCCCCTCTGAATGCCTCTTACCATGAAAACCCTATTCAGAGGGTCGCCATAAGTCACAATCGACTTGAAGGCAGTCCTTCCTCCCCCCATAATGTACTTTAAAGTCTGTTTTTATGATGTTTTAGAGTGTTTTTAGTTGATTTTCTTTTGCCGCCTGGGCTCCTACTGGGAGGAATGGTGGTATATAATAAATAAATAAACTTAAAATGAAAGACTTTAAAATATATTAAAACAAAACATCTATAAAATGGTAAGACAAAGCCATCTTTAAAAACTTTAAAAAAAAGAAAAAAAGAAAGAAACCACTTTAAAAATCTTAAAAAGCAATTCCAACACAGACAGACTGGGATAAGGTCTCCTTCAATAAGGCTTGTTGAAAGAGGAAAGTCTTCAGTGCTGTCTGTCTAATGTTTAAGGGAATTTAAAGCCAAATCTACCAGTTTTGTACTTCCTGAAACAATATGAGAACCGAAACATAGCCATCCTTCAAAATTGGCACTTCTCTGAATTTTGCAATGCAGTTCTCCAATCAGTGTTTACAGAAATGTGTATATTAGGGGAAAGTGTGCACAACAATGAATGCATTAGTGAAGATAATATACAAAAATGCATTAATTAGGAGAAATTGCTTGCAAAAATGTGTACATGAGGATTTTTTTTAAAAAATTGCAAATTGCTGCAAAAATGTGAAGAACTTGATTTAAAACGGAAAAAATGAGAAACTCAGAGAACTGAAATTGACAGATCTTTCCATCCCTACTGGGAAGCATCATTCATGTAAAGCTATTTTGGAGACAGGGACCGGAAAACTAAATGAATTCTCAAGTACTATGTATATGGAAGTAAGAGGACCAAATTCCAAACATTAAAGATAAAAAATATGTATTTCAGATAAGAGACTGATCTCAAGAAGGGGCATCTGATTCCACTTCTGTGGCAAACTGTGACTCCTGCTGGCAGAAAGAACTGGCAGCATCGTTTGACAAACTGTGATGATTTTTTGAGAGCCATGTGGTAAACAAGGAAACCATCTGGGACCTGGTAATGGTAAAGCCACTTGCCATTTACATTCTGAAATGCTTTCGATTATTGTCTATTTTCCTTCATAAACATCCCTTTGATTAAGATACTGTTCTGTTTAAACTTGGAAGCAGATGTGAAGTTGGGTATACCCACCTTTCCACAATTGCTTAACATTGTATGACATAGGCTATACAACTATATTGTATAACATAGGCTATTAGGATGAAAAGACACTGTAGAAATAGATGTTACACCTCAAACAGGGGCAAAACAAGCCTGGCATGTTTCAGTGAGTGTCTTCATCAGGCACAATTGCAAGCTTTTCTCAATCAAATAGGTGATTCCCAAGTGTTCTAGAAGTGCTCCAGAAGACCTATGCCTCCAGGAGAAGTCAACATGGTGCCTTCCAGATATTGTTAGTCTACAACTCCCATCAGCCCCTGCCAGTGAGCAGGGATTATGGGAGCTGTACTCCAGCACTATTTGGAGGGCACCACATTGGCTACCCCAGTCTCTGCCATGTCATCAGAAACACTTTAGCAACACCTTTTTCAGGAACATGCATTTGTTGCCCTGGTCCATCAGAACATTTTGAGCTACATTAATAAACTTTCCATTGGTAATTGCTTGAGGTTCATCTCCTTTATTTTCTTTCCTGCTACTCAAAACAAAACTGTTAATTCAGAAAAAAATGGTGGGTCCAGATTTGTTTTAGTCATCAGATACATGTCACTATGACTTGGAAATCTGATTGTATGCTTGATTTTAGATCAGTTTCCATGTATTTATTCATTATGGATTTTGCCCCCTGTGTTTTGGTAGTTATCTGAAAATGAGAGCCAAACTGGGAAATAATGGACTATCATCAGATAGCTGTCATTAACATGTGAGCAAAGCCTAACTTTGGGTGACACTTTGATTTTTATTCCTCTAGTTTATTCAGTCAGTAGACTGAAATAATATACAAGTTAATCTTAAGCAATTATTTAAGGAATGTGGCAATTAAAATATTTTTTTCCTAATGAATCAGAGATTAAAAAGGTGCCCTGTGTTAAGATAAAATTGGAAAGTTTAATTCTGGGTGCATAGCTTGTGAAACTATAGGTTTATTCACAATGAACACAGGTGCAACCTGTCTCTGCACATGTACATGTGTTTGTGTAAAAAAAAGTATACACTTGTTGTTTGGTACACCTCAACTATTTGTGTACACAAGTACACAGATTGTACATTCATTGAATGTAACATGTGAAAACCCTTAAGTTGATGGTGTGGTGAAGGGGGACCATGTAAAATTGTGCAAATCCAAGAGAATCCATTTTACTTCTAGTTGTTTTAACTTTTACACAGACCCCATGGAAAAGCAAATCATGTGCATGCATGAGCACATGTCTGCTTTCTCTCTTTCTGTCTGCAATAGAGATGGAGAGGAAAATCAGTTTGGTTCAGATTTGGATACAAAACTACCTAAATAACTCTTTCCAAACTATATGCAAAACAAAACACAGCCATCCTTCGAAATTCACACTTCGTTGAATTCTGTGATGCAGTTCTTCAACCAGAAAACTGTGTATATTGGGGCAAGGTTACATAAAAATGTACATCTTAATGAAAATAATGTATACAAATGTATTATATTAATGGGAAATTGCTTGCACAATGTGTGTATCAGGCAGAATTGCATACAAATATATGAATATTAAGAGAGATTTGCATTAAAATGTTGACAAATTTTCATGAGGACTGTTGTTTTTTTAAGCAAATTGATGCAGAAATGTGGAAAACTGAACTTAAGACTGGGATACTAAGAGGAATGAAACTGACAGATTCATCTATCCCTAGTGTGAGGAAGGTGAGCCTTGAAATAGCAGAGGCGCCATCTCTGCTATCTTTTCGGCGCCTTTTGAAGACTTTCCTCTTTCAACAAGCCTTTTAAGTTGAGACCTATCCCAGTCTTGTTTAATATGTTTTTAATAATGTTTTTAATGCTTTTTTTAAATGTATTTTAAGATCTGTTTTTATGATGTTTTAAAGTGTTTTAGTGCTTTGTTTGCCGCCCTGGGCTCCTGCTGGGAGGAAGGGCAGGATGCTAATTAATTAAGGGTGGAGCTCACAACACTCTGTCAAAATTCCAAATGTGCCTGCAGGCCCACACAGGGTGGTGACCCTCGGTGCTTCTTTAGCCTTTGCCCTTGCTGTGCCACCCTAAACATTAACATTTAGGAAATGTATCGAATCATTTAATCTCCCTTCTTTGTATGCCAGACTTGTAAAATTTTTGAAAGCTATTATAAGAGAACATCTCTTGGCAAATAGAGCCACCCATTCTGCTGTGTCAGGCAGTCCCTAAGTGGTGCACAAGGCATACAGAAAAAAAGATCCTTTTGAAAGCTGTCCAGTGTAGCCCTCTCCAATACATTAAAGGGTCTTCAGATGTGGTGACCAGAGAAAGCAATAGACTCCCCGTAGGTATCGTCCTTTGATAAAGTGGATGATAGCCACAAAGTTAACTGCCATCCAAGCATACTTCCTGCCGCTGCATTACCAGGCAGGAAGTAATTGACGCCCACATTTCCGCCATGTGGGAACTAGGCGATATGCACATAATTACATTATTTGAAGGCAAGTACTGCACTGAGATTGTTGTTTGATAAGGAACCATGTGAGAACAAGGGTTTACACCACCATGTGCAGTCCTTCCCAACACAAATACATTGAAATAAAATAGTTGAAGGCACAACTGAGAGGAAGAGGCTAGCAGCATCCAACTACTTCAGCTCGGCAGAGGCAAGTTAATTTCATGGAGGATAAGGCTATCTATGGCTACTAGTCATGAAGGCTGTGCTCTGCCACCATAGTCAGAGGCAGTATGCTTCTGAAAACCAGTTTGCAGGAAGCCGCAGGAGGGGAGAGTGCTCTTGCACTCAGGTTCTGCTTGTGAGCTTCCTGTGGGCATGGGGTTGGCCACTGTGAGAACAGGATGCTGGACTAGATGGGCCACTGGCCTGATCCAGTAGGCTTTTCTTATGTTCTTAAAGTTAGGCCTCCAAGGAGGTGCTGGAGAGAGAATGGTGTTGACCACATTTTCATTGATGGGGAATGTATAGCTTTCATTCATAAACCAGGGGTGGTTTGCAAACCTCCAGGACTCTCTGTATGGCCTTTAGGACACTCCTCAGGCCACACCCCTCACTGACCCTGCTTCACATCGTAAGTGTTTTTGCCTAGCTAGAATGTGTCCTTCACCTCTGACAATGCCCCTTGCTTGCCTTGATAGTGGATAAAGGAAGGTGTGTGAGCGTGTGTAGAAACTGTACAAAGGAAAAATTGACATCCATTGCTCCATCCACTTTAGCAACTGCCCCTGCCTGCCCCTGGCATGTGGCCCCTGGAAGGTTGCCCAGAACAGAATGTGGCCTTCAGGATGAAAAAGATTCCCCACTCCTGTTGTGAACTCCCATCTATTCATAATCCTCAGTTAGGGATGGGATGGAGTGGGGAATAGTTAGGTCAGCTATTCCTTCATGGTTTAGTCTTTCTAGGCTCAGGGTATGGTCTGAAGGCACATGAGGCCACCACTTTGCTGAAGCTAAGCATGTCTTGGTTTGGTCAGTGCCTGGATGGGAAGCCACCTGGGAACCACATGCATAACATGGGTTCCTTGATGAAAGAAAGGTGGGGTATAAATGCAAGAAAAATAAAATAAACACCAGTCTCATTTGCAAGAGGAGAAGGGTCTAAATCACCTTGAGTACTACTCCCCTCCTCCTCAGGCTCTCACTGCCTCTCTCTCTCTCTCTCTCTCTCTCTCTCTCTCTTTCTCTTCCTCCCTCCCTTCGTCCCTCTGGGTTACTGGAGAGTTCTAGGGTTGCTCTTCCCTAACTGGTGCCTGGATTGTCAGGGTTGGGCTGTGGGCATGGGACAAGCCAGTAGTGAGGACCAAAGAGTAGGTCAGAACCAGGGGACAAGTCAAGGACAAACTAGACATCTGGACAGAAAAATGACCAGGGATACAAGAATGCAACAGAGCTCAGTAAGACCTTGTTGTTCAAATAAAGCTCAACTGGATCAGGAAGCTCTTTTTCACTCCTTCTTTTCCAGGAAGAATCAGTGGTCAGCCTGGGTAGGAAGAGTCAGTCCAGGTCCTGAAGGTATTTCACTGAGAAGCTGCCTCTGCAGTGCAGTTCACCACATGGGGCAGCAGCACACACTTATTCAGCAGCTTCTGGCACTTATGTACAGTTGCTAGGGCAGCCAGGTTGTTGTTGGCTGCAGCCTCCCACAGGGTACAAGAGGACACCACCCTGGCAAACTTCATGGGGGGGCATCATGATTCCCTGCATTCTGCTATTTTATTTATTCCACTTGGTTGCTGTGAGTTGCATTCCACTCAGGCCCTGTGCCAGTGGGTAGCCAGGTTGAGCACTGGCCAAGGGCCCCTGTGGCTGAGAGGGGCCCACGGTGCTGTGGCTGGGCAGGTATAGCATTAGCATCAGGTCACTGAGCATGCGCCCCACAACCCAATGCTGGCATGGAGCATGCCATCCTCCCAGGCAACAGCCCCCACCCCCAGCACTGGCTGGCTGCTCCACTGCCCACATCACTGTATCACTGTGTCAGCATGCTGGGTACACATGCTTCCCATCACCCAATATGGTGGTGGGGATGTCAACATGCCCCTGCTACCATCTAGGATGGTGGGAGGTGTGCATGCACAGCACACTAATGTGCTGATGCAGCTAGGCCTATTTAAACCAGTGGTTATAGTGCCATGGCACTGCCACCTTCAAGGGCCCGCTGCAGTTTTGTTTGTTTGTTTATAGTTTGGGGCCCAAGGGTCTGATGCAGTCTGATGTCAGGCCTGCTCCTTGTGGTTCCATTTTCATTATGATAATTTCCAAAACTGATCCCAGGACTGAAGGATATGCAGATTGCCACACCTTTCCATTCATTTGCAGCTTTCCATCCCAGCTGCACAAACTTATTGAGCAGCTTCTGGCACTTATCCCAACATTACTGATGTGACCTGACATTAGTGACAGGTCCTTTAGAATGTTGCCAGCTCTGCATCATAAGGCAAAGTCTTCAGAGTCCACTGTGGGTAACAGAGATCTCCAGTGAGAGAATTGGCTGAACTCTGGGCAAACCAATACAATGCTCACATCCTTGCCGATTGGTGTGAATTGATAAAACACTAGTATAAAATAATTCTGTGACACAATTGTATGTATGATTTTATCAAGATTCTTTTTGGTGCAGTGTTTTAATGGGCTCCTCTGCATTGGTAAAACACCACACCAAAAGAATCTTAATAAAATCATACATGCAGTCACATCACAGTGATTGCTTATATTGCAGTGTTTTATCAATACACATGTGAGCGTCAGTAATGTGAGGGTGGGGGAAGGTGCAAAAGTATGAAATCTGTGGCAATGTGCACATGTGTGGTGCTTTGTACAAAATGTGGAAATGAAAACAAAAGAACAATGGTAAATTCCCAGTAAGAGACTTTACTTCAGAAAGGAGTCCACATAATTCAGAACTCCAAAATTTGAGAAACGTGTAGAACTATAATTTCAGAAGCATCCCTGATTTTAGTTTCCTTACATCTGATAAACATAATCATATAGACACATATGATTTGTTGATTCTAAGCAAGATAGGAAGACACCCAATAAGAGCTCCTGTCTGCTGCTATTCTAGAAAGGTTCCCTTTTTCTGAACTTTTTCCAGCTCTACAATATCCATTTTGAGGTGAGGCAACCAGAACTACACACATAATTCTAAATGTGGCCACCCTATAGATTTACATAATGACACTATGATATCAGCAGTTTTATTTTCAACACCTTTCCTAATGATCCCTAGCATGGAATTTGCCTTTTTTACAGTGGCTACACACTGGGTTGACATCTTCACAGGTTCAGTCCCCAGTATGGATCAATGACCTTCTATTAACTTGGGCTGGTGGCCCAGCTACAACTCGATCTGGACAGGGATAGCCAGAATTCTGTTGCCCACACTCTGGTAACCTCTAAGTTAAATTACTGCAACGTGTTACACATGGGGCTGCCTTCAAAGACAGTTTGGAAACTGCAGTTGGTGCAGAATTCAGCAGCCAGACTGCTCAGCATAATATGACAGAACACATAACACCATTTCTTGCACAACTGCACTGGCTACCAAATAGTTTCCGAGCTCAATTCAAAGTGCTGGTTTCTTACTATATTATATTTTTCTAAGTGTCACACTGGAGATTCACTGCCAGTCAGTGCAGGCAATGCCCAGCTAGAAGGATTTTTGGTCTGACTTAGTATGAGACGTTTCATTGCATAAAGTAAGGGTGTAAACATTTTAATGATCCATCCAAACGTCAGAATCTTAGGTTGAATCTCCATACTTCTGAACGTTCAAGACTCAACTTGCTGAGGCTGTCCAATGTTGCCCTTTTCAGTGATTTCTGCAACTTTTTCAACAGTGCCCTTTCCCACATACCCTAAGGAATTCTTTGTTCTGCTGACCTTCTTCACTACTTTGTCATGTTACTTATGAATTGCTATTGGATCTGCTTGGTATAACTCCCAGACAGGTTATAGGGAGTATCACTTAGGGATAGGGATCGGTAGAACATCCCTGAGAAATATTGCTAGTCTTATTGAAATTAATTTTTTGCTTCCCTTAATTTTCTATAGGTATTTCTCCCATACTGGAATTCTTGAAATTCTTCTTGGAATTCTGTGGCAATTCTGTTCCCAGGCATGATAAATTGTGCATGCTGTTGAGTCATGTTGGATCAGACCCAAGTGTCCATTGAGCCCTGTATCCTATTTCACACAGTGGCTACCTAGTTGCTTTTGAGAAGTCCACATGTAAAGAGGGATAGATGATCAGTCTGCCTCCAGTCTGCGTTACTTTCACATTTGTACATTTGTAAGTCCATTATGTCCCATTCCTGTATTGATCGGCTCATTAAAAGAAAAAGACGTGAAATTATATACATGGTTTTGAGCTTACAAAACATTGCATTTCTAAATGAACTTTCATCTCAAGATACACACATTTCAATGCATTTCGATGCATTCTTGAGCTGAGAACTGCATTGCATTATACACATTGTGGAGGATAAGTACGTTCACCTCTACACATTAGTGTGGATGAGATACAACAGGATGTTTTGTGTCTGGAATTGCAAAAAAGCATGATTCTCTCGCAACCAGCCCCTGAAAAGAACAGTCACTGTGCTGACTCTCAGATACATGAATGGCATAAAAGAACGTATGGGTGTATATCATGTCCATGCTTCGTAAGGACATAAGAAGAGCCCTACTGGATCTGGGCAAGGACCATCTAGTCCAGCATCCTGTCTCAAAGTGATCACCCAGATACCTATGGGAAACCCAAAAGCAGGATCTAAGCTCAAGAACACTCTCCCAACTTGTGATCCCAAGTAATTGGCATTCGGAGGCAACATTTTCAGCCAGCAGAGGGTGGGATGCTTGCCTACAAAAACCATCACCATTTCCATCCTAGGATCTTTGTGGCACCCATTGATTCTCCTGCCCTAGAGATGTCAGCATAAATGAGACTGGTTGCTGCAGTGCTGAGTAGGAATTCTTTACTCATTGTCCAGAAAATCTGGGAACCCTGAGGGGTTTTTTGGGGGAGGTGTGACCATTCTGTATTGCACCCCAGGGAAAAGATTGGGTGGCATCTGCTCAAACAGGTTTGTCACATCTGGCAGGCATCCTCTGGGGTGCTTCTGATCTAGGCAGGCTGTTCTCTGAAGTACCAAGCTGCGGTCTGAATCAAATCTTGTGGTTGGATATGGATATAGATATGGATGATGCAGATTCTGCTGTTAGTCTGTTTAAATGTTGTTTTATTTTACTGTATTTACTGAATTATTGTAAACTGCTCTGCTGATATTTATTCTGCTTTAAATTATGGGATTATTGTCTTTTGTTTTGGATGCCTTTGTTAGTCATTTGAGTGTGGAAGTATTGGTTATACATTTTATTATAAATTAATCCATAAATAGATAATCTCATCTGAAAGGCAGAGCATGCATTTCAATAACAGCAAACATACACAGCATCAACACTCTATATATCAGTGTTATTAGATCTTCACTGGCTACCAGTTGTCTACCGGGCCCAATTCAAGGTGTTGGTGTTGACCTTTAAAACCCTATACGGTTTCGGCCCAGTATGGCATTGAGAAAGTGGATAGAGAAAAGTTCTTCTCCCTCTCTCATAATACTAGAACTCGTGGTCATTCAAAGAAGCTGAATGTTGGAAGATTCAGGACAGACAAAAGGAAGTACTTCTTTACTCAGCGCATAGTTAAACTATGGAATTTGCTCCCACAAGATGCAGTAATGGCCACCAGCTTGGATGGCTTTAAAAGAAGATTAGACAAATTCATGGAGGACAGGGCTATCAATGGCTACTAGCCATGATGGCTGTGCTGTGCCACCCTAGTCAGAGGCAGCATGCTTCTGAAAACCAGTTGCCGGAAGCCTCAGGAGGGGAGAGTGTTCTTGCACTCGGGTCCTGCTTGCGGGCTTCCCCCAGGCACCTGGTTGGCCACTGTGAGAACAGGATGCTGGACTAGATGGGCCACTGGCCTGATCCAGCAGGCTCTTCTTATGTTCTTATGTTCTTAACGCCTCCAGAATCACCTATTGTGCCACCTGACGAGATCAGCCTCGCAAGACCTTCTCTCGGTCCCACCGGTGAGAACAGCTAGGCTGGTACGGACCAGAGAGAGGGCATTCTCTGTTGTGGCCCCCACCCTCTGGAACTCTCTCCCTTTCGATCTCAGACATGCTCCCTCCCTGTCCAGCTATCGCCGAGCCTTGAAGACCTGGCTGTTCAGGCAGGCCTACAAGATTGGGACAGATTAATTTATGTTCTGAATTAATGAATGGTTTTTTAGCTTAAAATTTGATTATGTTGATCTATATGTATTGTTTTTATTCTTGTTGTTCGTCGCCTAGAGTGTCCCTAACCCGGACAGATAGGCGGCTGAAAAATAAAATTTATTATTATTTATTATTAGAAGGCTCTGGGATTACTGTCTTTCATTTTACTTACTGTGTAGCTTGCACCATAGCTGCTAAAATAAGTAATATTCTATTCTTTGCCAATTTCCACTTCCTTTCATTTGCCTCTTTCTACTAGGAAATAGCTGTGCAGTATCCCCCTGTTCTTGGGACAGAAGGTAATGGGGCATTCCCTGCCTCTTCTAAACCACAGAACAGTGATTGTGGGCCAAGATATAGATGTGACGGTAGCTACATGAATGCAATTAATGCACACTTTTTATGTGTAAACAGAAACCACAGGAATGTGGGGAGTGGGAGTTTGATTCTTTCTCCAAAGCTGGTTACATTTCACGGAAGACCTCCACTGGCACTGAGTGAAAGGGTTAAGCAGAAGCACCTCACCCCTATGGTCAGGAGGTGCAGGAACTGAGTGCAGCTTCCCCATGTGGTGAACCATGGAACTGCAGGTGATAGCTTCTCAATGAAGAACCTGCCAGCCCTGGACTGACTCCACCCACCCTGACTGACCATTCAATCCTTCTGGACAGGATAGAGTATGAGTCCTGCTTAAGCAATATGATCACGTTCCTGCCTTTTTGGTTCTTTGCCTTTGGTCATGACTTCCTGCTTGCCCTTGGGCTCTGCCCTCCAGTCTTGTCTTGCTTTCTAGTCCTGACTACTGGTTGGTCTCATGGCTCTTGGTTTCTGGTTCATCCTAGATTGCAGCTGACACCTACCCACTGTTCCTTTGTAGCAAATTGCCCACCACCAGTAGCAACGGCATGGCTAGAATGGCATTCCTCACCTGGCTTGCTTGCTTGCTTATGTGTTTGTTTGTTTGTTTGTTTAATATCCCACCCTTTCTCCCGGAAGGAGCCCAAGGCAACTTCCCAATGGGGGAGAGGAGCAAGGTGGTGGTGAACTTGGCATAATGCGAGCACAGTGGAAGGAATGTCCGACTGGCTCCACCGCTGCACCCACACCACACCAATCTTCCCATTACCTTGCTCTCCCTCTCTGCCTCTTGGTAACCAGCAGCTATGCTCGGCATTGGGAAGTCAGGTTAGCAACCATGGTCCATAGTCACCCATCTCTACTACCAAAAATGTAGTTCCAGTCTACTAAGACCCAATGATTCTGAAGGAATTAGCTGGTGAAATCTCAAAAGCATTTGCTTCTCTCCTCTCTCTACAATAAGCTCCTCCCCCCTCCTCTTCTTCTTCAAATGCACAGTAATAAGACAATTTATTCTAGCAGGTTCTCGTCTGAGTCTCCTGTTTCTACAAACTGGGTAGCTTGTTGGCAGATCTCACATAATTATTTGGATGAAATCATCTGGTAAGCAGAGTGCACTAGTGAAGATGTAAAAAGATGTGCTTTCCAACGCTCTGGAAGGGTCTGCGGCAGCAGTTGAGTGTTGGGGTGGAGGGAGAATGTCCAAATGAAATTCAATTTACATGTTAGGGGAAAGGATTGGAGGGGTAATGAGATCTGATGTCTCTATTGGTATAGGATAGTCATGGCTTTTAATAGATTATCCTGGTGTCCATATAGATATTTACTGAGACATTGATTTCCTACTTTTTTTGTCCCAGGGCTCTGTTCTATTCCCTAATGCTGATAGGCAGAATGAGAAGCTAACGTTCATTACCACAGCTGATGTATAAATCAAACACATGGCAAGGAACCATGGAAGTGATATTCAAACTCTCCTACAAAGATGCAAATGCCAAAAAGTTTATTCTCTCTAGGCAGTATAGCCATATCCCTGCACTCATTAAACAAAATAATTCTTCACATTCCTCCTCTCAACCTGATCATATCAGCTGTTGCCAATGATCCAGAAATACAGAGCTATATTTCAGCATTGTTGGGAAGCTTGCAGTTACCTGCAAGACCTCCTCATAAATAATATTTTAAAGAGTCTAAATTCCAAATCGGGATGGATCCAATATGGAAAAAGTAGTTTGAATGTCCAATATATCTCTATGTTTAGTGGAAAGAGAAATATTGAAAGGGGATGGGGAAGGAGGGGCAAAGGAAGGGGAAGAGAAGGGGCAAAATGGAGGTGATGGGGGAGAAGAGGAGGGGAAGGAAGGTTTGATCATTTGCATGCTTATTGAGTTCAATGGGATTTACTCCCTTTCAGTCATGCTCAAGATAGGTAAAACTGACCATGCGGGAGGGGGAGGGGGAAGGGGAGGGGGACGGGGAAGGGGAGGGGAAGGGGGAAAGGGAGGAGTGGATTGGAAGGGGAGGGGGAGGGGGAAGGAGGGGCCAAAAGGAAAGGGATAGGAGGGAGGAGGAGCGGCGGGCAGGTTTGAAGACCTCTTGGAGGCCAGGCCTGGCAACCAAGAGGTCTTCTGTATCTTTAAAAGTTGTGCAGGGGGAAGGGAGAATTCCACCTTGTGGTTTTTCCCATTACAGGGTTGCAAGAACACCTGCACTTGGCTGACTTTCTCTTCTCCTAAAGATACAGGATCAGTCTCAGGCCCTGAGCCTGGCAACCCTAATTCTATGCCAGGCACATGTAGTTTCTCACTCAAATTTAAACCAAAGTTGTCACTGGCCACATCCACACCAGATCTTTATTCCACTTGAGATAATCATATTTTCCCCCCAAAGAATCCTGGGAAGTGTAATTAGTGAAGTGTGCTGAGAGTTGCTAGATACCCTGTTCCCCTCACAGAGGTTCAATCAGAGCGGCTGACTGTTAAACCACTCTGGCCACAGGAGTTCTCTCCAGGGAATAGGAGTCTCATCACCCTTCACAAACTACACTTCCCAGGATTCTTTGGGGGAAACCATGACTGTCTAAAGTGAAATAAAGGTCTGGTGTGGGTGTGGCCCCCTGATTAGCCAAGCCAAGCAGCTGTAAGTCTTGCCTTTAGAACACTGACAGTTGGTTCTTACTGATCATGCCCAGGCTTATCATTGAATTCAATGTTAAATTTCTTATATTAATTAAAAACCAGCTAGGCATTTTTCTAAACTTTTAAACTGCAGAAGATAAGGTCAGAGTATGGGGCAAGGTCAGTAATATGATTACAGGTATTCTGTGAACATGGCTGATTTTTAATTAATTTCAACAAATTATGAGAACTCTGACAGAAAAAAAAGTCCAAAAGGGGTCTAGTTTTTCTTTCTCTCTCTTTACACTTTGAACTCTTGATTCTCTCTGACTGTTTTGTGTATCACCATGAAAATTTAGAGGGTTCTTAAGGAAGTGTCTCTGAGTTCATGACTATAAGTTTTGTAAGATTTTGTTTTAAAATGAGCTTATGGGAAGCATCAGAATGGCATGGGGGTATTTTCAATTTAACATTGTGGAATGCGAAAAAACTCTTGTGGTGGTATAATATAACCATTTCTACTTGTTCCAACTCAGCCCCCCTCAGTAACCTCAATCAACACAATCTAACAAGGGACATCTGCACATGGAAGCTGACATCCATACATGCAGCCAATAGTATAAATGAAGATGCACCCTGGATTGTGACACTCATTCTGTCCCATTGAACTACTAAGATGTGCATTTCCATCTACATCCAAATTTGCTTGTCTTGTAGTTGACTCAGACTGGATGAGTACCAAAGAGTTTATGCTAGGGGTGTGCACAGGTCCCAAGATATATAGATACACCTCTGTGCTCCTCAATCATTCTTATGTGGAGTCTAAAATGGCTGTAACTTTTTCCCCCTTTTGACAAAAGCAGATGGAATTTGCAGGCATAGGAGCCCTTTAGAGTGAACTAAGCCTGCCAAATTACAAACAAATAACGTCCAGGGGATTTTGTGAGATAAGTAAAAGTGATCACTTTCTTTTATAATCTAAATGCTTGTTGAAGCTCATTGAAGCTCCTCCACGCAGTGGCCAGGGTTAGGATTGCATCTTAACACATACAGGGTTATATTCAAAACAGCATTAAGGAGCTCGTTCCATCAGCACACACATTTTTGCTTGCCTGATGGAATAATCAGCCCTCTTCTCCCCTCACATGCTGTTCTGGGGGTTCTCCTGACCCCCTGGAGTATATTTGGTGCAGGGGCACATATGGGGAGGAGGGGTGGGAAAGTCCCAGTGTGCTAATAGAAATCCTCCCACTGGCTTCCACTAGTACGAGTTAGTTGAATATGGCCCTAAATCAATAAATACTAATAATTTATCCATACCCTCTATGGTGCCACCACATTTCTTCATCCTTGGCCCTGACTATCAAATCTGATCTAAAGTAAAACTTCAGGATGGGCTTGGGCATTCCACTTTGGACAAATCGTCAGAGGAATTTCAAGAGGAATAAAGTCTGAGTGATCTGACTGAGATATTTCTCAGGGTGTTTCTGCATATCCATATTTCTCTCTCTCTTTTTTCACCCTTAAAAAAGGAAAGAAATTATTTTGCACATCCAGCCTGAGGAAATCATTGGTGCCACGCAAACCTCACATACAAACACCACATTCATTATTTAGGACATTTTAATTCCCACCTTTGTCATTCTAGACCTCAGGCTGGATTACAAACGTTAGAAAATGATGAATACCTTTCCACATAATAATACACAAAAAAACCAAATCTCAAATCAATTCAAATCCATAAAACTAACGAACAGAGTGAACAGTTCTGTACAGTCTCAAAAGCTTGGGGAATGAAACGGGTTTTGAGTTGAAGCTGAAAGGATAACACAGAAGACACAAGCCAAACTTCCGAAGGGATTGAACTAATTCCATGCTCAATTAGTCCTAATATAGTTACTATTTTACTACCCCTGTAAAAACAATACTGCTTATGAAAGCTGAACAACAATGACATTTCCCTCCCCCTTCCCAAATCCAATAATCCTGTTCCAATAGTGCCAGAAATCTCAGGTTGTTTAAAAAAAAAGAGAGATGAAAATTTAAGTTAAAATGCCAAGAAGTTTTTATCATTAGAGATACAAATTGCCCTGTGCGCTCCTGTTTGATGCATACAAAGTGACTGAAAAAGATTTCCCTTCCTCCATTAGCATTTCCACAGCAGAGTTAGTTTAGAAGATTCCTCAGCCTAACAGGTTAAATGCTTATTATACCTCTGTCTTTATTTTGTGGCATAAGGCTCACACTGTAAGCCGACTCGTCATGCAAAATTGCCAATTTATAGGAATATTCGTTGTTTAGAAAACAAGGCTATCCAAACACTATAATTATAATATGCACTACCAGGCATAACCCTGCATTAATGCACAAACTCCAGAATACATTCGTCAAACACAGTTTCTGCTCATCCCCCTCCTTTCCCTCCCCCCCCTTTGCCTTCTTCTCAGGGTACTTTTAAGTTCAGGGACAGAGAACATGTCTTCATTAGAAACATTAACATTCACAGGCTGTAGTAAATTTTGACAGTGAAAAGGTCTCTGTAACCTTTAGTTGTGCAGAAATTTACTTCCCAAGAAAATTACAGCTGGCACTGTCTTAATTAATGCTAGCTTTCTTTTCTGGAAATTGTGGGCTTGTCAGAAAAAAAAAGAAGGAAAAAAAAGGCAGGGGAAAAAAAAAACCCACATTTAAAAGACTGGACACAAAGTCGGTTACAAAATAAAGCCCAGCAAAAATTTCATAATATTGCTCTGTTATGTTTTTTTGGTATGACAGCAAAGACATGAAAAGATCTCATTTGATTTTTGCCAAATGGTGCAACGTCCCTGTAATGTAAGAATCAATTTGCATTCTTCCTCTTTTGTTCTGCCTTTGCAAACTGTGCTTTCTCCCACCCTTTTTAGGTATTCTGTTTTAAAACCAATAGGTCAAACAAAATCTATAACTGCAGGAGGTAAGAGCGAGGGATAAGAGATGACTGCTTTTTTTTTTTTTTTGGTTAGCCTTAAAAAAAATCATAGTGCTTTTTTAATTATCTGGGACCATCTTTTTTGGTTTTATCAGTGAATAATATTTGTGATATATATATATAAAGAGAGAGAGTAGGGTTTTTTTAAAAAAGGTAAACTAGCCTTAAACTACTGTATATATTTTATATATTTATATATTTAATTATTTATTTATATCCTGCCTTTCCTCCCAGCAGGAGCCCAGGGCGGCGAACAAAAGCACTAAAACACTTTAAATCATCATACAAATAGACTTTAAAATACATTTAGACAAAACATCTTTAAAAACATTTTTTTAAAAAAGCTTTCAAGACATCTTTTAAAAAAGGTTAAAAACATATTGTTCTAAAAAAAGGTTTAAATATATATTAAAAAGCAATTCCAACACAGACGCAGACTGGGATAAGGTCTCCACTTAAAAGGCTTGTTGAAAGAGGAAGGTCTTCAATAGGCACCAGAAAGATAACAGATATAATATTTATAATATTTAATATTTAATATGTAATATTTAAGGGGAGGGAATTCCAAAGGGTAGGTGCCACTTCACTAAAGGTCGCTTTCCTATGTTGTGCAGAATGGACCTCCTGATAAGATGGTATCTGCAGGAGGCCATCACCTGAAGAGGTGATCAACTGGATATATAAGGGATAAGACGGCCTTTCAGGTATCCTGGTCCCAAGCTGTATTTATTTATTTATTTATTGTATTTATATACCGCCCCATAGCTGAGGCTTTCTGGGCGGTTTACAGTAACCAAAAACATTAAAACAAATATACAAATTTAAAAACACATCTTTTAAAAACACACCAAAACTAGAACCTGAAACATCTGATCATTGTGAAATCCTCTTTGTAATAACCTGGGCTGCACACCTCTCAGATGAATGTACAAATCAGACCTTGGTTATACTACAGGTTTCACACTCTTCCAAATGTTTCAGCATAGTTCTTGGCGGTTTAATTGTGTCAAAATATGGATTTACACCAGAATTTGCATTTAAATGTGTTAAAATATCTATTTAAATATGTAGTTTGAGAGGAATTCAAAAAAATAATAGATTAATACAGAGATGGAATACGATGGAATTATGGGTAAAACATGAAAAACTGGGATGGATAGGAAATAGACAGATTTGCCCATCCCTAGGCTGGATTGGATAGTGCCAGTGTGGTGTAGTGGTTAAGGTGCTGGACTATGACCTGGGAGACCAGAGTTAGAATCCCCACATAGCCATGAAGCTCACTGGGTGACCTTGGGCCAGTCACTGCCTCTCAGCCTCATGAAAACCCTATTCATAGGGTTGCCATAAGTTGGAATCGACTTGAAGCAGTACATTTACCGTATATTCTGGCGTATAAGACAACCCCCAACTTTTCCAGTTAAAATATAGAGTTTGGGATATACTCGCCGTATAAGACTACCCCTGCTTATGACATGCCATTCTTGCCTTCGTATCGAACAAGTTTGTTATTCCAGATAGCGTAGCTGTTTCTTGTTTTTTGTTTGTGTATTCGTTTCCCAGAGTGTGAAGGTTTTGTTATCTGTCTATCCTACATTTCTTCCTTCCCTCTGTCTTGTGTTTGACATCGTTTGTCTCATTGTTCCTGGGGAATTCCTTGGGGGGGGGCCTCCCTTCCCTGATCCTTTCCCCCAGAACTTTAGCCTACGGCTCCCAGAGATACCGCGGCTGCGGTTCTCTCTCTCTAAGGCGGCTGCCTTAGTCTCCTTTTGTTAAGGGAGCTTACGGCTTTCCTTCTCGCCCAGCGGCATTCCTCTGCCCTCGTTTAGCCTCGCAGGAGCCGCTGCTCTCTGCCGATCCTAACGGCGATTCCGGGAGACTGCGGCTGCGACTCTCCCTCGCTCAGCAGGCGGCCGCAAGTCTAATCGAGAGCTTCCGATCGCGGCTCTCTGCCTCGCGCCGCCTCGCTCTCTCCCTTTTATCGCCGCCTATTTCGGCGGCCCCAGAGCCTGCGGCTGCGGCTCTTTCCCTTGCTCTGCCTCCCCCTCCCTCCGGCTTTCTCTGCGGCAGTTAATTACGCCACGATGACCATTGAAGCCTGCGGCTGCGGCTCCATTTAAATTTGTAGTCCAGCAATGCCCACTCTAGCGAAATAACTACCTGTATATTCCGGCGTATAAGATGACTGGGCGTATAAGACGACCCCCAACTTTTGAGAAGATTTTCCTTGGTTAAAAAGTCATCTTATACGCCGGAATATACGCTACATTTAGGCTGGATTGAGTCCTCCTTCACAACCAAACAGCGCACTGATAAGCTTTTAATGGGTGTGGATTGGCTTGCAGTTTTCTTCTTATTCAGACTTATTCTGAATAGGAATGGGATCCTTTGGCCAGTGCCACTTTGAAAGCGTTCCATCAACCTACCAGGCCAGTATCAGTTGGAGTTCATTCATTGTCTGCTATCCATTTTTTGGCTCACCAAAAATATATCTGTTAATATCTATTTTTTAAGGAAATAGTGATGATTTAAAGGAAATATTAATATTTTGAAAGGAAATATTAAAAACTCATTTTCAATATCAATACTTTAGAGGAAGATGTGTGGGTTTTTTAAAAAAATCCATTTTGAAAAATTGCTGTGGAAAATTGCTACAAAAAATCTGATCTGCAATGAGAGAGAATAAATGAACTAATGGGAAATTCAGTGCCAAATTCAAAGTGGGTGGAATTCTAGGACATCTCTAATTCTGAAGTTGCAGATGATAGCACTGGTCCATATTTACACATAAAACAACGAGTGGTTCTGGATCAGTCCAAGAATGAAGCTCAAATGACCTGTTTTGTAACATAAGACTTAATTATATTCACAAGTAAAACTGGTAATTGCATGATGATGATGTTCGTTCCTGAAATCTTGAACCATCTTGCTTCTTGTTTAATGTTTTGTACATGATACCAAGATGTGGGAATCCCGAGGAGTTTACCCAGGCAACTTATATGATATTTTTTCCAGTTTTGTTTTATTTATTTTTCTTTTGAGCACTCTTATAATATTCAGTATACTTGATTTCAGTTCCCAAAGCAATTCGTTCAGGGTGTCACAGAATGACAAGAGTCATTGGACAACAGGATTATCGTACAATAGCAACATGGCATCCCTGTGTTTCACGGAACAACTCAGCTCCGCAGGGGAGATGCATCCCTGTGGTTTAAAACAGGGGCCGAGAACCTCAGGCTAGGGGCTGAATGTGGCTCTCCAGGCTTCTCTAGCTGACCCTTGGGGGGACTTTTCCCAGGCCACACCCCCTCCCCAGTCATACCTTCACTTTGCTCTATCCTTGAATGTGTTTAGCCTGGCTGGAATATGTCCTTGAAGTCTAATAATGCCTCTTGCATGGACGGATGGAGGATAGTGAGGAGCGTGCAAAGCATGTGCAGAAACTAGCCTGCTGTACAAAGGCAAATTTTATATGCAGTGTTCAGCCTAAATTTGCCTCTGACCCCACCCACCACTGGCATGTGGCCCCTGGAAGGTTGCCTGGAACAAAATATGACCCTTGGACCCCCCCAAAAAATATGTTCCCCATCTTTGGTTTAAAAGGACCTAGTTGAGCATTAGACCCTTAGATCTTCCTCTGGGGTTCTTCTCTAGGTCCCCCCTCTGACGGAGGCATGGAGGGTGATGACAAGGGAGAGGGCCTTTTCACCTGTGGCTCCCCATCTGCAGAAGATGCTCCCCAGTGAGGTCCACCTGGCACCTTCATTGTCATCTTTTCGGTGCCAGGTAAAGACATACATTTTCTCCAAGGCATTTGATAGATTGAGATGTTTTATTTTAATATGCTGCCAAACCTTCCTATGGCTGTGTGGGGGTGGCATTGCTATTGTTTTGTTGATGTTTATTGTTATGTTTTATAGTGTGCTTTATTTGTTTTTGTTTTAACATTGTGTAAGTCACTTAGGGACCTTCAGGTATCAAGCAACTAAGAAATCTATAATAATAATAATAATAATAATAATAATAATAATAATAATAATAATAATAATAATAATAATAATAATTTTCAGAGAATCAGCATGCTGTTATGATTAGAGCGTTAGACTAGGACTAGGAAGAGCCACATTCAGCCATGGTTTACTGCATGATCTTGAACCATTCATGATCTCCCAGTGCAATCTGTGCAGGGGAGATGCACTCTGCAATGTAGACTGGGCTCCTTTCGGAGGAAGGGCAGGATATAAATTAAGTAAATAATTAAAAAATAAAAGTGCGCAATAAAGAATAACAATTATAACAACGATAACACATATCAACTTTTTAATATTGTTTTTGTATTTTTATGTTCTGCATTTTCTAAAATCTTTTGTTGTATATTGTTTTGCACATTTTTAAATATGGAGCAATCAATATTTTTAAAATGTATAAAATGAAGTGATGCAAATTGTATCCATATATGGAAAATGCTTGCTGGACGGAGCCATTAGCATTTATATAGTTTATACAGCTCATAGCATTTTGCAGGTATCATTTCAGGAATGTTGGTCTGCACAACTTGTGATCAACTTGTGACCTATGAGATGCTTACTAGGAAACCTCAGTTTTTGCAGTGCTAAGCAGGCAGCACAAGATTTACTTATGAAGTGCTGTGTTGGACCACTACAGATGGCTCCTGGGCTGCATTTGGCTGGCTGGGTCACAAGTTGTACAGGCCTGCAGTTACAACACCCTTGTAAGGGAAAACATGATTATCCTTATATTATAAACAGAGAGAGGAAGAGTTTCTGTACTTTTTTGCCCAGAAAAGCTCTGTGTATTCCTGTATATGTTTCTCTAGGCTCATGTGCTTTGCAAGAAATGAGGCTGTCCAAAATGCTGCTTGCATAGTACTGAAGGGTTGTATCATCATCATCAACATCATCATCATCATCACACAGCAATGGGGTTTTTTTTTTAAAAAAAAGGAAGTTAAAACTTCATTTAAGGCTCTGTTTTAACAAATCAAAAACAAACAAGCTCAGAACTCTTCAGAACTCTGCAGACAACATTCTTGACAGTCTCATGTTGTAAGGTCTATTGTAGCACCCAAACCACCACAGGAATGGCAAGGTTGATGTGCAAAGTTTTTGTTTTTTTTAAAGTATGCATGCAAGAATACATATTGTTCAGTCACCTCTTAGTTATTTTAAGGCAAGAAAGAAGCAAGGAATAAACCCCCACCATCCCATAAGGAATTATGGAGGAATGCATTATTTTACCCTCAAAGCCCTGGGACCTGAAATTTGGCAGGCTTAATCCACTCTAGAGGGGCTCTTCTGCCTGTAAATGTTGTCCACTTTGGTTAACAAAAAAAAAAAAGGTCAGGGGAGTTACAGCCACTTAGATCCCCCATTTTTTTGTAAATGGGGAAACACAGAGCTTTGTCCTGAATGGCTCAGAACTTGAATCACAGATCAAAGTAGAGAGACCACAGAGCAACTCAGAAATTGACTGGATTTTTTTAAAACACAGAGATGTAAGGTAAACCTTGCAGCCTATGTGCACCCCATACTCCAGTTCTTACATGTATATATCTGCACATGGTTCTCTGAGTATATGTCCACAATATGTGTACAATGTTTTGGAAGTGATAAAAGTTACTAATAGGTATCAGCTGCTCAGAATGTTTTAGGTAAAGTTCTCAAAAGAGCGCTTTAAATTAAGGTGTCATGTGCAAATGCTTTATTCATAGATATGAAATGATTAGGAAATGCTGTTGCTTGCTTTACTAACACATTGCAAGCTATGTGATAAAACACATTACCAATAAAATCTTAAAAGAGACTGATGTAGCAGCAGCAACAACAACACCATAAACTCTTACAACAAAGCAAGACTTAAATATCGTTTTGGTCGTTTGGGCACCATTTGGATGGGCACCTTTAATGGGCTGATTTTTGGCAAGCAGGTTAGGGTAAGCAATATAATTTAACAAATATTGAAATATTTATAAATGCTGCCTTAATATGAAAGTGTTACAATGTTAGATGAAGTGAATGTCCTTTTAACATATAGTTTGCATGTCCCAAGTTAAGTCTAAGCAGTAGATGAAAACAACTTAAAATAATTAATAAAAATCCTTATGCTTATGGACTGCCTTCAAGTCGATTCCGACTTAGGGCGACTCTATGAATAGGGTGGAGAGCCAGTGTGGTGTAGTGGCTAGAGTGTTGGACTATGACCTGGGAGACCAGGGTTCAAATCCCCGCACAGCCATGAAGCTGACTGGGTGACCTTGGGCCAGTCACTGCCTCTCAGCCTCAGAGGAAGGCAATGGTAAACCACCTCTGAATACCGCTAACCATGAAAACCCTCTTCATAGGGTCGCCATAAGTCGAGATCGACTTGAAGGCAGTCCATTTCCATTTTTCATGAATAGGGTTTTCATGGTAAGGAGTATTCAGAGACGGTCCAAATTCTCCCCAGAAGTCAGGATGAATGCTGTGATTGGAAAGATGGTAACTGGAAGATTAACTAATGGGAAGGGCTGCAGTTCAGTGGCAGAGCATCTGCTTTGCATGCAAGTTCAATCCCTGGCATCTCCAAGTAGGGCTGGCAGAGAACCCTGCTTGAAATCCTGAAAAGCCACTACCAGTCAGTGTAGACAACGCTAAGCAAGATGGATCATTGTTCTGACTTGGTATAAGTCATAAGTACATCGGAAGAGCTTGCTGCATCGAGCCAGTGGCTTATCTAGTCCAGACTCCTGTTCTCACAGTGGCCAACCAAATGCTTGTGGGAAACGCACAAGCAGGACCTGCGCTCAAGAGCACTCTCTCCTCCTGCACTTTCCAGCAACTGGTATTCAGAAGCATAGTGCCTCCAGCTATGGAGGCAGAGTCTAGCCATCATGACTGTTAGCCACTTATCCTCCGTGCATTTGTCTAATCTGCTTTTAAATCCATCCTAGCTGGTGGCACTTATGGCCTCTTGGGAACGAATTCCATAGTTTAACTATGCACTGTGTGAAGAAGTACTTTCTTGTCTCTGTCCTGACTCTTCCAACATTCAGCTTCATTGGATTCCCAGGAGTTCTAATGTTATGAGAGAGGGAGAAAAACTTTTCTCTATCCACATTCTCCATACCATGATAATTGTATACACTTCTATCGTGTCACCTCTTACTCACCTTTTCTCTAAACTAAAAAGCCCCAAATGCTGCAACCTTTCCTCATAGGGGAGTCACTCCATTCCCTTCATCATTTTGATTACCCTTTTCTAAAGTATTTTCCAATTCTGCAGTATCTTTTTTGAGGTGAGGTAACCAGAACAGTTCACAGCATTCCAAATTAGCTCGCATTATAGATTTGTGTAACAGCATTATGATATCATATATCATAATATGATATCATAATACTGTTATGGTATACAGTGGGGAGGAGAGCCTGGCTGTGAGTTCAAATCCCCGCTCGTGCCTCCTGGGTGTCAAGGGCCACCTAAAGATCACCCCCACAGTGAGTGGCTCAGAGGTTATGTGCCCTGCCACCTGTGCAGCCGTGGGCAAGCTGCATAGTCCCAAGGAGCCCAGTTGCCCCCCAGCAGGCAGTTGCAGACAAGGAAGGGACTGGCTTGTGCAGCTGTGGCAAGCTGAGCAGGCCCTAGCCAGCTGGGAAGGACTAGCTCAGAGGGAGGCAATGGTAAACCCCCTCTGAATACCCCTTACTATGAAAACCCTATTCATAGGGTTGCCATAAGTCAGGATCAACTTGAAGGCAGTCCATTTCCTTTTCCTTATGATATCAACAGTTTCCCGTGTTCCTGTACTGTTTATGTTCTGTTGCTGTTTCTGAATGTAGAGCTCTTAAAAGTATGCTTTCTCCTACTTTGCGATGAAAATTTGTGGATTCTTAATGCACAAACACACCAGACCAGACCTGCCATCTACTTGTTTCATAGGTATGGCACAAGGGGCATAACACTTTATCACTGCATTCTTTGCCTTGCCACTTTTAACATGTGACACTTGCATTTGCCCCAAGATAATGTACAAATATATTTTACAGGTTTTTCTAATGATAACCATGATATTTCGTTCAGCTTGCCCTTCTAATAATGATAACGGTATAGCCTTTTTTAAAAGCTGCTCTCGGTAAGTCTGACATTCAATTCAGAGGAACTAATGTCAGCAAGAAATCCATACGTACTCTCGAGTGTGGTTGGTAAGACCCTTTCAATTTATTTTTAGATTCCAAAAGAATGAAGTCTTTCTCCCCCCCAGTCATATTGTTTGTTATATATTCCCCATCTTTACTGCATTCAAAGATATTAAGGTGGCAATCTTGTGCATACTTAATTGGGAAGAAACCCTACTGAACACACGAGACTTTTGTTCTGAGTATACATGCGTAAGAATCAATGTGCAGATGCTTTTAGACATAGGATTGTACTTAAATTATTTTTCATGGAAATAATATGCAAAAACGATAACTAATATTCTGCAATAAGCACAGCCATGTAAGAATCTTACTGGAAAGTTCACATAGTATTGTAGCTATGCACATAGCACTTTATGTTGAATTTCTTGAGTTTTGCAGCATCAAGATTGCAACTTAATACACCTATTGAACCAAAAGGTTTTTATTTTTCAAACCCTGTAATTTTGGTTCTGGTTTGGTATCACCTACCATAGTTTTCAGCGGGGGGGGCAGCCTTTTGGGGGCACATCTGAAAATCTAAGGAAGTATCATGGTCACCACAAAATACTCATTTCACAGAAAAAAAGCTGGTGATGTTCAGAAACCTCTCTCACTCACTCACTTACAGACACACAGGTAAAATACCTTCTCACAAATCAAATAAAACACAGAAACTCCCTCCACAGACAGGCAAACTCTCCCAACAAAGTCAATAACCCTTCATTTAAAATAAAATGAAATAAAATTGGGAGGGTAAGGAGGTCTTAGTGAGTACCAAAGGGGTGTCTGAGGGTAATGTGCTGTCCACAGGAACACATGGGGAGCCTAGGTTTACAGTGGGAAGTGACCAGTTGAAATTTCACTTGAAGGAATTTATCTCATGTTATTGTCATTGTTCCTCCCAAGGAGAGCCCGGGGTGGCAAACAGATGACAAAGCATTAAAAACAGACATCTTAAAAAACAATTCCAACACAGACACCGACTGGGATAAGGTCTCTACTTAAAAGGCCCAAAAGACAACAGAAATGGTGCTTGTCTAATATTTAGGTCCATTTCCTGTGTTGTGCAGAATGGACTTCCAGATGAGTTCACATACAGAGAAGGTTCCAGAAGCAAGGAGTTACCTACTGCTGCCCTCCCAATATGTCTGAACCCCATCCAGTGATCACTAGTAGAGATGCTTTAAGAATTTGATCTTTATGAATTCTGATATCAACAGACCCAATTTGCACTCCCGGAACCAATGTGGGGAGCGGAACTTAATTATCTACAGTAAGGATGGAAAGTTCTGTCAATTTCATTTCTCACCATTTCTCATTTTCCCAATTTTAAACTCAGTTCTCCATATTTTTGCAGCACTTTGCAATTTTTTTTAAAAAAAAATCCTCATGAAAGATTTCCAGCATTATTAGTTCCTCTAATAAACACATTTTTTAATCCGGTTTTGACTAATGTACACATTTTTGCAAGCAATTTTGCTTAATATAATGCATTGATGACGTTATTTCCACTAACGTATTCATTTTTATGCACATTTCCCCCTAATATATGCATTTTTGTAAGCACTGGTTGGAGAACTGCATTGCAAAATTTGGTGAAGGGCCAATTTTGAAGGATGGCTCTGTTTTGGTTCTCATATTGTTTTGGAATGTGTGGATTTGATAAATTTGGCCTTAAATGCAAACTGAATCAAATTTCTCTCCTATCCCTATCTACTGGATTATGCACATCTCCAAATGTTCCACCACAGTTTGTGGCTCTTAAAACATGCCACAAATATACCTGAGAGAAATTATTTTAGGTATGTGCATTTGAATGCTGTTTTGCATGGATTAAAAATAACAATAATTCACTGTTTAATGTGGAAATGGACTTGCCAAAGTGACCTGGACCAGAAATAGTCTTGTTTGCTGATCCCTAATCATTTATCACATGCACTGTTGTCATTTTCTAGTTGAAAAAAATCTATTTAGTTATTGATTGGAAATGTTTGAAGGAATTCAAATATACTTGAACTATGATATAATTTTGCAATTTTCTAAGAGTGACCTGATGTCACAGAACAACATATGAGGAGCTATGTGAAAACTCTAATAAACTAATCTTCAACTATCATAGAATTTCAGAGTTTGAATGGGGTCATCTAAGTGCAAGAATTTTGCAACTACAACATCCCTGACAGCAAGTAATAGGCCTGTAAATATTTGATCCTCAGATTACTTACATGTAGCCCTTCAAGTGAAAGTTCCTAATGGATGAAAGAAACACATTTTGCTCCAGAAAACCAGATGCTGTCTTTTGTTTGATTGTGTGAATGAACTAATTAATTAAATCAGGGTTGGGGAACTTGCAGCTCTCCAGATGTTGTTGGACTCCTTCCCATCAGCCACAGCCAGCATGGCCAATGGATGAAAAGAGCTATACCCCAGCATCATTTGGAGGGCCAAAGGTTCCCTATGCCCAAAGTAAGGACCAGAACTAGTGGATGAATGAGCAGTGACGGAAGAAGAACATACTGCATTCAAGAAATTGGAAAACATAACTGTGCAAAATTACAGCAATAAACCAAGACGGGTGTAGAGATTGCTACTTTAATAAAACAGTTATGACTGTGAACCATTTTTCCCATTCTTTACTATGGTGCCAAATATACTCTCAATTCACCACAACCACCACTACAATTTATAATTTCTGGAGAAAACACTGTCCAGAGAGGTTTCTTGTGTGAAAAGAAGATACACCCTCTCACAAAGGAACATAAGAATCCTGCTGGTTCAGACCAAAGGTCTATCTAGTGCAGTTCCACAATGTCGACCAGATGATTCTTAGTAATAGAGAAGCATCACCAGATGATTCTCGAGAAGCAGGTCACGAGGGCAACAGTTCCCTCCCATTATTTCTCCCCAGGGGATGATATTCAGTGGCATCCAGTCTCTGATCTTGGAAGCAGTACATGACAACTAGTAGCCACGATAGCCTCATCTTCCACACATTCGTCTAAATTCTCTTTTAACGTCATCTAAACTGGTGACCATCAGCCTTCCCTGTGGCAGCAGATTCTTTAGTCTAGGTGGGGATTGAATCTGGGGCTTTCTGCATGCAAATCAAATGCTCTATCACTTAGCTACTGCTTTTCCCCTTAGACTCAAAGTGTTCTACAGGGCATGTGTCTGCTATGAAATGGAAGATTAGGAAAGTCCCATTGTGCAACTGGAATTGCTTGTGGTTCACTGGATCCACCTACAATTTTAAATGTAGACTATGCTTCTTAACAGTGTGGACAATGTCTTACTTACTGTGATAAAACTTTCTAGTGCCCCCTGTGCAGATGCATGCTTCATCTAAACAAGTTTCTCTGTCCTTAATTCCTTGATTTTCAAGCTCGGCTTAACTGTTTTCCCTTACATGCGGATCTAAACAATCTCTCGCTTTGGGGTATATTTGTAAAGTTGAAACTCACTGGAACAAGGACCCTCCAAGGCTATCACTACAGCAGAAATTAATCCAAGCAGTTTAGATCTCTCCTGGCTCCACAGGAGGATGGCATTCGATTGGATTATTTAGGGAGGACAAAGTGTTTTTTGTTGATGAGCAAGATGAAGTCCTCTGAGAGTGAAATCAATCTTATGTAGAGACTCTGGAGCATTGATCTCAGCATACATTGACAATTTCTGGTTGTTTAGCTATTTGGAATGACCACACAAAATGAGGAAGTTGTTAAGAGTTTAAGGTTTTGGAATTTATTGGCAAGTCCAGCACACATATGATTAATCACACATTCAGAGTGTGAGCTCAGTGAAAATTGACTGCAATCCAGCAAAACACACACACACAACCCACAACACAAAAACCTGTGCTTTTCAGTTATCATTGTGTAAGTAAATTGAAGCACTTTCTCTAAGCAGAATCTGTCTTCCAGAGACCAATTTGCCTTGTTATAAAAGTGTTGCTTATACAGTAGTTAGTGAAAAAAATATAAGTAATTACGTACTGAATTCATCTTAAGCCATTTGTTATATCTTTTCCCCGCTCTATTGGTTTTCCATCTTCATTATCCAATATTTTGTTAGACCTAAGCAAAAATCACAGGCACGAGAACCCGTTAGTCGCCTACACTTCAAATACATCCAGTACCATGGTACAGGAGGAACAGGGACTTGAAAAACTGATCAGTCTTCCCTCTGTCCACCCCTTAAAGGTCTTCAAAAAAACTACTTTTTGTTATTTAGTAAAATGTCTTTCTTGTCCTATGCGAAAGACACAAAGGTATTTTAAATTTCCTACAGTGCCCCCGACATAATGTTGTTCCAAATCATTATGGAACATTTAACGATAAAACAGTGGCTCCCTGACCCAGCCACTGCCACACCAGAGCACATGGCCAGACTGAGCAATGCTTTTGTGCTCGTCTGTCTTTTTCCAAGTGTTTAGTTTTTCTTTGACTGATTTCCCTGTTCTCAATGGGACGGAGAACACACACACCAAGCCAGGCACATGTTTCCTTCCATTGTGTTGGGAGACTGGGGAGCAATGGGGGTTGGTGCCCATTGGGACAGGTAGGGCAGAAGGCATGGAGGCCAACAATAGATGGAGCCTGAGCCAATGCCAGGCAGAGCCAACTAGTTCTGGTTTCATCTCCATCCCCCTCCTCACTGAGTTCTACAAGGGCAACACTGAGAATAAGGTCCCACCCACACTATACGTTTAAAGCCATGCCATACCACTTTAAACAGTCATGGCTTTCCCCAAAGAATTCTGGGAACTTATTGCATAAAACTATTGTTAGTTCCTTTTGGTGGATGAAGGAATCTGTGGGCTAAGGGAGAAGGCCTGGAAGGAACATAAGAATGTAAGAAGAGCCTGCTGGATCAGGCCAGTTCCCTGTCTAGTCCAGTATACTGTTCTCACAGTAGCCAACCAGGAACAGACAATAAGAATAGGGGCTAAGCCCATTGCTTTCTTTAACAATATTAAAGCTGGATCAGCAGTTGCGCCCCAATTCATGGATGGTGAAATTGAGGAGGACATATTGCCAAATATTCTCTAGGTATAGTGTGAAATTCTCTTAATTTGGCAGCTCAGGAGGAGCTGAAAAAGAAATTAAAATAGCAACAACAGGCCCTCTAATAATCTGCAAAACCAGGGAAGAGAAAGTCCAACTATCAGACAAAATATCACAGCAGTTGCTAGATGCTGAGAGTACCTTGGATAAGGTGGAGAGTGGAAGAACGCTGCAGGTGTCGCCTCTATGAAGTGGCAAATGATCGGATAAATATTCAATGGTCCTTCATAGCTGCCTTTAAACCACTTTGTAGCCTCGACACCTAAGGAGTCATTAGGCTAAGCATACAAGAGCAGAGAACAAAACTCTACAACACAAAAGGGAAATGCTGGCAAGCCTGGCCTTGCACTTCCCCAGAGAGACTTCCACACTGCTAATGTACAGAAACGACCTCCATAGCTATCAGGAGAGGCCTAATTATAGAGCTCAGGAATCGTAATGACTTGCTGAAATTGAAGGATATGAATATTCCAAAGACGCTGGGGAAATTCTAAGCAACTGGTTTCATAATCAGTGAACGGTTATTTTGGAATGGCCATTCCTTAAGATGGAGTCCTTCACACAAAGCTATTTGCTTTGCTTTTTAACTGAACCACATGTTCATTACATGTGCTTACATGTATGCATGCATGGAAGCTTACTCTGTAATATCTGTACTCCCTTCTTCTGCAGGCTACAGACTTCATGTGCACGTTCCCTCTCTGTGCACAAAATGAAATGAACACCTAGAGGTGGGGGCAGAACCAGCAGGAACAATCCTGCTCACCTGTCAGGGTGGAGCCATAGGTAACCATCAAGATGGGGGACCAGGAGTTGTGTTGGAGTTGGAGGAAGACCTGGATGGTTCAAGCTGGGAGGTCAAGACACAAATCTATGCTGAGGGACGAAGCCAGAATTCAGTGCTTGTTTGAATTAAGAGGACCAAATCAATTCAAAGTACCCTGGAGCTAGAAAAACTACTGATAGCCAGGTAAAGTCCCCACCCCAAACATGAAGTCTTGTATATAGATCAGGAGTGGGGAGTCTGTGCCCCTCTAGATGGTTTTGGCTCCAATTCCCATAAACCCCAGGCAACATGGCCCAATGGTCAGGGATGACAGGAGCTATAGCCCAACATCTGGAGAACCACAGATTCCTCAGTCTTGGAGGACTATCTTGGAGGACTGACTAGCCACTGTGGGTGATTGGGACTGACTTCACTGGCCAAGAGTATCCTCCAAGTCACAGCTCTGGCAATTTGCCACATAAGGCAGCTGCACACAGAGGTAAGGGTTAGTAGTTTCAGCCCTGGTGGATCTCAACATACCCCTTCGATGTGTCCAGTGACTATGGGTATGTTGCAGTAACAGAGCTCAGTACTTCAATTAGGGGGAGGCATCTGAAGCACCAGAAGGCAGGCCATGTAAAGGCAACACTCTGGGACTGTAGCGAGCATTTCAAGAGGGTACGGAGAATCAGCTGTTGCTTCCATATATGTTTGTTTAGCATGATGGCCTTACAAGAAGTGTCTTTCTTTTGCAATGACTGACTGATTTAGTGGCCAATCCAATTTTTAGGGTAGTGCTGGGTGAATCTGTTTCTCAATTTCTCATTATTCTAGTGTTAAATCCAGCTTGTCACATTTCTGCATCAGTTCACAATTTTTTTTTAAAAAAAGTCCACCTGAAAATTTGTCAGCATTTCAGTATGTTTCTTCCATTGTGCAAAGTTTTTGTATACAATTTCCTCAATATACACATTTATGCAAACAATTTCTCCTGATATAATGCATTTTTTCATATCATTTTCACTAATATATGCACTCTTTGGCACACTTTCCCTTAAGATACACGCTATTGTACACATCATTTGGTTGGAAAACTGCACTGCAAAAGTCACAGAAGTGCACAACTTGAAGGATCCCTGCAATTTGGTTTGTTCATTGTCCCAGGAAGTGCAAATTGGGTAGGTCTGCAATAAAATCCAAACTGAAACTTATTTCCCTCCTGGCCCTAGTTGTGGGTATGTGTAAATTACTAGCTTGTTGAGTTATAATCTGTGGCAGAGGCATTTCAATCTTGGACAGGAGGTGTTCTGCAAAAAAAAAAAAGAAGCCCATGTTAACACCACAAATAGTTGCAGATAGGGATGTGCTAGCATTCCACCCAATTCGGATTTGGTACCGAATTTTCCATTAATTCATTTATTCTCAATAGCTGAGGATCGGATTTTAATGGAGCGAATTTCTGTGGCAATTTTTGAAACACTCTTTAAAAATCCACCTCTAAAACCTTGATTGCAAGAATGATAATATTTCCTTCCAAATATCAATATTTCCTTTAAAAATATCCATATTAATATCAATATTCTTTTGAATGAAAAAAACACCATGGATCAGTAAAAGCACCGCCTAGCGGAAACAGAATAAACTCAAATCGATGCCAGTTTGTTAGGTCAACAGAATGTTTGCGAAACGGCACCAGCCAACGGATTCCAACCCTAGTTGCGGGGGAGATAAGGAGTAGTCACAACTGCTGTCCATGTAAGCCCTCAAACCAAAGAGGCCTGCAATAAATCCCATTTTATTTTTATAGACAAATAAATGCTGAGGTAAAATATTCGAGGATCATTGCTTGAATACTTGCTACAGCAGCTCTGCTGTAATAACCGCAATGACATTAATTTACTGCAGTATGCCGTAGGAAGAGGAAAGGAGGGGAACAGAGAAGGGCATTAAAAGAGAAAAATTACTATCCTTTGGATTTATTGGGAATGGCCTTCCTCATTTTCTGCCATCATTAGTTGATTAGCTGCTGATGACAGTATGGACAAGCGTGCTCAAATTGTTGGTGGAGGAGAGCCCTAAAGGTAACTCTGTTAATTGAGAGGATGTTCATAGCGTACTTAACCGAATATAACTATAGAGGCAGTGAAATAAGAATGGTGTGTTGTGCAATAGGCCAGTGGAACATTCACACATTATTAATGGGAGCAGGAAGCATTGCAGAAAGGATGTGGACTCCTACTGATTCAGACCCCTCCAATATTGTAATTATCTTAAGTCACTTTGGGCCACTATTCATGAAAAGACAAAAAAATGTACATCATAGCAATAATAAGCCCCCCCCCAACAAAAAAACACAAAAAGTGCTAATAGATAGGGATGGATGAGTCTGTCAATTTTGATTTCTCTCATTTTTTCATTTTCCCAATCTTAAGGTCAGCTCTCCATCATTTTGTGGGGACTTTTTTTTAAATAAAAGGCCTCGTGACAATTCATCAGTATCTTAGTATGAATTTCTCCTGATGGAGGATGGGGATTTAAATTTCTTACCGGCTCTTCACCCTCATGTCCCAGGGCAGGTTGTGTAGTTTAACAAACATTGTTAAAACCAAGGTAAAATCACTTACAATCACAAACATCACAAAAATAGGTCCTAAAAATATACATCTCAGGTGTCAAAGGCTAGAGTAAAGAGGTGCACCTTCAGGATTCCTCTTAAATATTCCCTCCCCTTAAATATACCCTTTGGAATTCCTTTCCCTTAAATATTAGACAGGCACCATCTCTGTTATCTTTTTGGCACCTACTGTAACGTGGGGAATCTAAGGCACACCGTTTTGTTCCTTAAAATAAAATAAAATAAAATAAAATAAAGGTGTGGATGAGCACTCTAGGGTTCCATTCTGGAGTAATACCTAGCCACAGGCATCATTTTAAAGCCCTAAAATTAAAAGTTTACAAGTTCAAAGCATTTTTACACCCAGATAATGAATAACTGCTGAACATACTTTAAGAAGTCAAGAATAAAAAGTTTATAAATAATGACAAAATCATTATAATAGTGAGAAAATACTCATTCCATTAAACAAATAATGGGATTTTAAAAATGTCTCCAATAATTAATGCAACTCTAAACCCTCTGGTGTTTTTGTTTCCTTCAGAGAGACAATCAAGACAGACTCACTCCAGAGACCACATCACTGATGAGAACTAGATTCTTCTCCAAACAACATGCGTGGTATGTTTTCTTTTTAACTCAGGAACAATTGTATAAAAAACTAGTCTCTTGGGGCCAATTGGATTTGCTGCTTTGTCAGTCAAGTGAGGAATTTTCTGTGGTGCAACCCAGCCTTCCTGAAACTGGTGCCCTAACTATCAACCTGGAAGTTTTGGAGTACAATTCCCATCATCCCTGGCCTTTGGTCATGTTGGCTGGGATGGGTTGTTGTTGTAGTCCAAACATCTGGAGAGCACCAGGTTGAAGAAGCCTGAGGTAGCCCTTGAAATCCTATCCTAAAATGGGAGTAGGTGTTGCTGAGAGCCCTGGGACAAGGTCTTGGGTTCAGCAAAAGTTTGCCCCCACACTCTTACAGGACTTATTGGTGTACTTTAGGAGTTAAGGGTGTGGGAGATGAAAAGTCACACTCCAAGGGTTGTCTCCAGCTATGTTCTACTCAGAGTAGACCTGTTAAAATTAATGGACCTAACTTAGTCATGTCAATTAATTTCAGTGGGTCTTCTCTGATTAGAGCTAATGTTGGCTACACAGTCTGGGAAGGGAGTTTGGAAGCCTACATAAACAACTTTGTGGAAAGATTTTTATTTATTTATTTAGAATATTTGTGGCCTGCTCTATTTTCAAAGAACTCAGAGCGGCGAACAAAAACAGTCATATACAAATAACATTAGCAAAATCACAACAGTATTAAAATGTGAATAATCAACAATAAAAATGTATCAGAAATTAAAAACAACCTATATAACATCCTATATAATGATTAACTGAATGCTTGACGAAAAAGGAACGTCTGGACCTGGCGACAAAATATTGCAAGAGAGGGAGATAACCGTACCTCTTCTGGTAAAGAGTTCCAAAGTTTAGGAGCAATCACAGAAAAGGCTTTAGTTCTAGTTCTCACCAAATGAACTTGAAAAATTGAGGGAATCACAAGGAGAGGATCAACAGAAGACCTCAAGGGCCGGGAGGGTTCATAAAAGGACATACGGTCAGACAGATAGAAAGGGCCCAGTCCATGTAGGGCCTTAAAAGTTAAGACTAACACCTTGAATTGAGCTCGGAAGCAGATCGGCAGCCAGTGTAATTGTTGTAAAAGGGGAGTTGTGTGGGCCCACAGGTCAGCTCCCGTTAACATCCTAGCTGCCGCTCTTTGAACTAATTTAAGCTTCTGAGCTGTTTTTAAGGGAAGCCCCACATAGAGCGAGTTGCAATAGTCTAACCGGGATGTGACTAAAGCGTGTGTTACTTTCGTCAAATCGGATGTTTCCAGAAACGGACGCAGTTGGTGAACCAGTCTTAACTGGGCAAATGCGCTCTTGGAGACTGCCGCAACCTGGGCCTCTAGATTCAAAGCCGAATCCAGAATCACACCCAAACTGCGAACCTGTGTCTTAAGAGGGAGTACTACCCCATCCAATCTTGGTAAATTCCCTGTATCCAAATCGGACGTGCGACTGACAAGGAGCACTTCTGTTTTATCTGGATTTAATTTTAGCCTATTCAGCCTCATCCAGCCCATCACTGATGATGGTTCAGGGGCTGGACAGCATCCTTAGTATCTGGGGGAAAGGAGAAGTAAAGCTGAGTATCATCAGCATATTGATGGTATCGAACTCCAAACTTCCGGATGACCTCACCCAGCGGCTTCATATAGATGTTAAACAACATCGGAGATAACACTGAACCCTGAGGGACCCCGCATGTTAGGGGCCAAGGGTCAGACTGAAAGTCGCCGAGTACCACCTTCTGGGTCCTACCCTCTAGAAAGGAGCGGAGCCACTGTAAAATAGTGCCTCTAAGTCCCATCACGGAGAGGCGGTCCAGGAGGATATCATGATCAATGGTGTCGAAGGCCGCTGAGAGATCAAGGAGAACCAGCAGGGATATATTCCCTTTATCTAGTTCTCTGTGCAGGTCATCAACCAAGGCAACTAAGGGTGTTTCAGTCCCATGTCGAGGCCTAAAACCAGATTATGTACCCAGTCAATCACTGCGCTCTGCAGGTGAGGGCCTCCTTCAGATACCATCTTATCAGGAGGTCTATTCCGCACAACATAGGAAGCAGACCTTTAGTTTTATGGCACCTACCCTTTGGAATTCCCTCCCCTTAAATATTAGATAGGTGCCATCTCTGATATCTTTTCAATGCCTACTGAAGACTTTCTTCTTTCAACATAGAGAGCTATTGCTAGTCGGGCAGTATATAAGTTTAAGAAATAAATAAATAAATAATAAACAAGCCTTTTAAGTAGAGACCTTATCTCGGTCTGCATCTGTGGTGGAATTGCTTTTTAAGGTGTTTTGGAAGCTTTTTAAAAAAGATGTTTTTGAAGATTTTTTAAAAAGATGTTTTTAAAGATGTTTTGGTTTTTTTTAATATATTTTAAAGTATGTTTTTAAGATGTTTTAGAGTGTTTTTAGTGTTTTTATTTGCCGCCCTGGACTCCTAGCAGGAGGAAGAGCAGGGTATCAAACAAGCAAGCAAGCAAACAAACAAACAAATAAATAACTTTTATTATAAATGAGGGAAGGAATAACTTTTATCCAGCATAGAATAGCCTTACAAGGCAGTATCCTTTCTGGTAAAATGAAGCAACGCTGTAGACCTTTTTCCCAGCTAAGTTCCGTATGATACAGTGGCATTACTCGAGATAACCTGTGAGGCGATGCCCTCACAATGCTCCTTGGCATTTCAGGTTGCTGGATCCCCTGGATTTTACAGCTGGCCTGTCCCCTGTCACTGTTGTGTCCTTTCTCTATCCTCCACAGTCACTTCCAGAACTTGTTCACAGTCTCCCTTCATCAGATGTAGTTCACAAGCAACTTTTTCCTCACTAGCCCACCACTTCTTCTCTTCCCCTCCTTCTTCCTCTCTGGCCTAACTGCCCCAACTGCCACTTTCCCAAGATTCCAATTTCCTTGTCAACAGTTAGCAAGACTGCCCAGAACTGTCTCACCCCTCCAACTCATTATTTTTTGACCTATACCCTGTTTTCACCAGACTACTAGCAATATGAAATACATTAAAACAGAAACAGAAACTTTATTTATTTATTACATTTATATACCACCCCATAGCTGAAGCTCTTTCAGCAGTTTACAGCAATTAAAAACAGTAAAAACAAATATACTAATTTTAAAACACAAAAAACAATTTAAAAACACAATTTCATTATGCATTAAACACTTTTCAAATACATTTCAAAACACATTAAACAAACATCTCATCACAAATCATGATTATACATACATAATCTTCCATACTGTGAAAATTGTTTCTGAGGACCCAAGGATCTGTAAGATTCAGCTAGACCAGGTAAGGCACCAGGGCTTTCAGACTTTACACTAAACACATCAACAATCAGTGTACATATATGTGGACTTGTCTCCACATTGGGTGATTCGGTTCTGTTTATGTACATTAAATGTTGTTTGTGTGTGTCTCTAGTCCAGTGGTTCCCAACCGTTTTTGGTATGCTGACCCACAAGTCCAAATTTATTTGGCATGGGGACCCATTGATTTATTTTCACATGACGTTTGGACCCTGGTTCTTTTGTGCCGCCGGCCACAAGACAGCAGTTCCCAAGTGCTAAAATACAGTACTTTCTGAAGTGAGCCCTTCAGATGTTTGGTTACAAGAATCAACACAGCATTATAATATGCCAACAAGACAAAAAGTTGTAAGAGGTATTCATCACACCAGTTAAGGATTACAAGCCATAATTATTTTGGGTTTACTTATAAAGCTGACTTGCACAGGCTTTGTGACCCACTTGCAGGTCACAACCCACTGGCTGGGAAATGCTGGTCTATTCTACCTAACAATGCATATGGATGTAAGTAAGCTTCTGGATGGGATCCTGGCTGGTATCTCAGTAGGAATTTGTTGTGCAGGAAATGCTACCAAATACTAATGATCAACAGGATATTCTTGGCAGACAAATTGTGCTATTCCACAGTGCTCACTTTATAGCTTTGAAGACAACTTTATTCATGTTGGTGCCAATTGCATTCCATTGAACTAGCAGGTGGTTTCATTTTTGGTTAGTTATTATCCCACTATCCCTTGGTTTTACTATTCCAATTTTTTCCCCTCATGAAAAATAATGATATTGTTAACAATTTTGATAATTCGGGGTTCTAAGCTGAAAAGAGCAGCCTCCCCACTGAGCAATCTCTTCACTGCAGACAGTGGTCTCCGCCACATGGAAGGTAACAAGGATGGCAACAGGAGAGAGCAGAGCTAGCATCCTTGCCTACTCCCCCTCATATGATTCTAATCCACATGGGGGATTCAAATCTCTTAAAATGGCATATGATCCTATGAGATGGGGATGCCATACTGTCCCACCTCTCAAAGACTTACCCAGTTAGACAGGTCAGTGTTGGGAATCTTTTTTTAGCACCAGAAGAAAACGGACCATTTCACAGTAAGAATAGCAAAAGTTTTGGTGTTTACTACTCTGGGGGTGGGGGAGGAGAGTAGATTTCTTCCCAGTAACGCTTGAGTTGTCTCTCTTCTTTCATTATATGGGGGACTAAGACAAGGAAAAGATAAAAATGGTATGATTCCCTATGTGAAGATTTCCTTCCATAGCTCTCGATATCCTGTTTACTCTGAGGTTCAGTAACCTAAGTTTGCCAGTGAAGTAACATGAAAGATCAAATCCACCTTTTGTTTTTAAACATTTATTTTCATGCATCGCTTCAGGCAGTTTTGTTTCTAAGAACACATGAGTGGGGGGAGTGAAGATCCCAACTTACATATTTATGAATGCAAATGAGATGCCTCTGGTTGTGATAGGCTCCCTCCTGTCCTCTTTTTCTTTTCTTATTTTTTTTGGGAAAGAGTCTCTTCTCAGAATGCTTGCTAGGAGGTTGGCACAATGCCTTCTGATGTGGTAGCCATTACTGTATGTTAACTATACTTTGCCGGTGAATGGCAGAGTAAACAGGTGCATAAAATATGCATAAATGTCAGTGCATAAGTTACTGTACCCCTAGTAGGAGCAGCACAAAATTCACTCTCACTCTCTTATCACAGTCCCTAACTGATTTAACATATGACATACTCCCATAACAAAATAAACAGCCTCGCAGCCTATGAGAATGTAAAGATCATGTGTAAATCTGACCAACGTCTTTCTTATCTAGGGTGGACCACTGATGGCCCTCAAGGTAATTACAATAGCCACAGCCATCAGCGAGTGATTACTTCAGACCTTTCTTCCTCCAGCAGTTCACTAGGTGAAGAAGATGGAAGGAGAGAAGAGGCTATCAGAGAGAGAGAAAAGGGGTGGCAGCGAGATAGAAACAGAGAGATAAGAGAGAGATTTAACAGCCAATTCCTCTTCCCAGGGAATTCTTGGATTTGTAGCTCCGTGAGGGGAATAGGCCAGTCTCCTAACACTTCTCAGTACCCTTAACAAACTACACTTCCTGGGATCTTTGGGAAAAGCCATGGCTATTTAGAATACAGTTTTAATGTATAGTGCAGATGGGGCCTTATTTAGGACACATCCATCCCATGCATTCCAATGATATTACTTCCCCCATCTCTGGCCACCTAATCTATGTGACATCCCTTCATATCTTTTAGATCGGTTTTCTTCAACTTTGGGTCCCCAGATGATGGACTATGACTCCCATCATCCCTGATCATAGGCCAAGCTGGCTGAGCAAAGATTTCTGTGGACCCAAGGCTGAAGAACACTGTTTTAGATTACTAAGAGAGGGTATTGTTAGACCTCACCAGAGGAAGAGGTGAAGTGGCCCTGATGCTTCTTTAGGTACAAGGTTAGGCCATAACATCCAGTTCTGACTAGAAAGCTATAGGCCCTTATAACATGAAATAATTATTACCCTCAAGTAGCTCTAAGGGAGCATGTGACCTACAAAAGGCCAGAGACAAATCTCCTGCGTATTACTAATCCTTCTTATGTTACATCTGTATGTAGTTTCAGACTGGAGTGGCATCTGTTTTACAGATGTTTGTTATTACACTGTCTAAAGATCAGTTATATGCAACTACAATTTTTAATTTCCTCCATCTCCCTGGATATTCTTGCTATAGCAATTATTTAATGGATGTTTCTGAGGTCATGCAATGACTAAGATAGCTTTGGTTATGTTTTTCCCCCATTACACATATTAAAATATAAGTAAAAGATACAAGCACAACACCTATAATTTTGAAGTAAGAGGACACAACTCAATAGAGTGTCCCCTTCTTCTCAAACATGTAGCTTAATAGCTGTCAATCACTTACATTTAATTTATTTTAAGAGCTCACATTTTCTAGCATATGCTATTCGGAGCAAGTTTATTACATTATATGCAATATTAATATAACATTATTAAATGCAAAGGCACATAAACATTCAAGAACAGGTTTAACAATAACAGTTTAGAACATATAAAAACATCACACGGTTTAAATAGTACAAAGAATATTTACAACAAGAAAAGGGCTAAATAAAAACAGATTTGATAGGACTCCTATCCCATCTGTTCTGTGAATTCACCCTTCTCAAAGAGGGCATTTGGCTAGGATGGATCTCTCTGGCTGACTGTTAAAAGACCTAGAGGTCCAATGTGTTTATAGTATTAAGAGGCCCAATTTATGTGACAAAGGCTATGGGGGGAGTGCTTACCTGTTTAAACATTCTATGGTGTCTTCAGAAATCTTGTGGCACCTTAAAAACTGACACATGTACTATGGCATAAGCTTTCCTAGACTAGAGTCCACTTCCTTGGATGCAGGTTCCATCTTCACATGTAAAGACATTCCAGAAAGACATTTGTTGTTCCTCTGTTCAAAACAATATCCAGTAGAACATTATCTGAAAAAATATTAATTCTGCTATCAGATAATGATACATATGTTACCAAGCAAGTGGCTTTGTTTGCTATTGCAGCCACGGAGATCAGAGCTAAGTTCCTAAGATCTATCTCTGCCATTTGTAAAAGTGATAATTTGATTTAGCTTTCTTCTGTTTTAACCTTTTTGTAATAACATATAGTTTATACAAATAAAATAATACATTGTAAGTGTAAAAGATGCTAATTAAATATTCTGGTACATTGAATCCAACTGTTTGACAACCAAATACCTGAAGTGCACTTATCCGCATACCAACCTGTCTCGGCTCTAAGATCTACAAAAACCCTTTGTTGACACAGGAGAGGCCACTGGCACTGGAAGCTACAGAAGTCCTTCCCCCAAAAGGTCCACCTGGTGCCAGTGCTGCAATCTTTTAGGGGACTGGCAAAAAGCATTATTACTTACCCACGCAACCTGTGCTGATCTCAAGATTTTTTTAAAGTATCTTGTCTGCTGCTTCCCCCACTCCATGATTGTTATTGGAACTTAGCATGCCCAGGAAATGCATCTCCGGATGGATTTTCACAGAGAGTCAGTGTGGTGTCGTGGTTAGAATGTCAGACACAGACCTGGGAAACCAGGATTCAAATCCCCACTCAGCCATGAAGCTCACGCAATGACCTTGGGCCAGTTATGTCACTCAGCCTAATCTACCTCAAACGTTACACAAGGAGGGTTCTGTTTTGGCTGTTATATGCTCTTTTCCTGTTACTCTGCAAAAGTTTGTCATCTACTAATTAAAAAGTCAAGAGGATGTTTGATCCTAGGATTAATGATATACTTCAGGGGCAGTAAAAACAAGGAATTAACCTGCAGTAACAATATGTTCTCAGCAATTCAAATGTATATTTCATCCAGAACAGCAGCTGAAATGACTTGGTGTATATTGCATGGCACTTAGGCATGGGGGAGAAATTTGATTCAATCTGCATTTAAAGGCAAACCTACCTAATTTGCTCTTTCCAAAACAATTCACAAATTGAAACACTGCCATCCTTTGAAATTTGCACTTCTCTGAATGTTGCAATGCAGTTTTCCAACCAAGTAATGTGTAAAAAAAATGAATATACCAGAGTAAAGTGTGCATAAAAATGCACATAGTGAAAATAACATACAAAAACACATTTGCAAAAATGTGTGTATAAGGAGAAATCTCCTAATTAATTTCCATTAGTTTTTTTCTTTAAATTGCAAATTGATGTGGAAATGTGGAAAACTGAATTTAAGATTGGAAAAATAAGAAATTGAGAGAATCCAGAATTGACAGATTTACTCATCCCTAATGACACTTTTGCGTTCCTATGGGTTATTACACACATAAACACCAAAGTCAAGATGACCACCCCACAGTCAGATAGATATTTAATTTAACCGAGACCTGGTGGAGGGAGCTAAACTCTATCGAGTGTCACTTCTACTAACTCACAGTAAATAGTGCTGTGCCAAAATCTGACCTCTGGTTTCTCATACGTTTTCTTCCTCTCTGAAAGGGACTTCAATTTTGCTGTCTCATTCGCAAAGCATTTTTGAATTTCTTTAAAATTTCAGTCAGTATGGGGTTTTCAATGTACATTGTCATTACAAGGTTGCCAAGGGAGCCTTAGTCCAAATTCTCTGGCTACCATCTTATCCATATCTTACAGCCTAAACCAATGTAATCTCTCAGTTTAAGCAAACATCTGATTATGTGAATATATGGACAGGTATTGGTGCAGTTGCCAGGTCTTTATCACACTGGCAGAACCCCCCACCAATGCAATCCTTGCCCCCCTTTAATTATTTTTTCCAGTGCTGAGTACCAGTGCTGAGATGTGCTGCTACCATTTTAATTTCCCATAATGCCCTGGAGTCTCTTTACATCTAGGGCACTGTGGGAAATTAAAATGGTGGCTGCCTGGCATCAATTCAAGGAGCACTGCCCTCTGGGAAGGACTTACTGGCATAGGAAGAGGCCTGATGCAAGTTGTCCCATCCAGTCTGGTTTTGGATATTATCTGATTAGGGATGTTTTACTGTGCTGTATCTTCAAAAAACATAACTGGTGTGTTTTGCCAATATGCTTCTGGGCTAGATTCAAAGTGCTGGTTTTGACCTATAAAGCCCTATACGGCACGGGACCACAATACCTATCAGAACGCCTCTCCCAATATGAACCTGCTCGTACACTACGCTCCACATCGAAGGCCCTCCTCCGAGTTCCGTCTCATAGGGAGGCTCGGAGGATGGTGACAAGATCTAGGGCCTTCTCAGTGGTGGCCCCCGAACTGTGGAACAGTCTCCCCGAAGAGGTGCGTATGGCACCGACATTGCTCTCCTTTCGACGCCAGGTTAAGACTTGCCTCTTTGCTATGGCGTTTTAATATGTAACTCATTTTAGTTTTAAATTTTGTTGTAATTGTTTTTGATTTCTTGTTTTATATATGTTTATGCTGTATTTATTATGCGATCTGAGATGTTTTGTATTTTTATATTCTGTTGTTCACTGCCCAGAGAGCTAATGCTAGTCGGGCGGTATATAAATCTAATAAAATAAAATAAAATAAAATAAATAAATAAATAAATAAATAAATAAATTTGTCTTGTTTTGTTTGGGAGTAGCGTTGTGCAGAGCAATGCTAATTTTAAAAAGATGATCTGCAGGGAGAGGTGGTTTAAGAGACTTTGTACATACTTCTTGAAGTTTGCCTGGTATCCTTATTAGAGTGCTGTGGAGTTCAAAGGCAAATCAATAAAGTTTATGGGCCAAAATTACAACTTATATAAGTGGCAAAGACCTAAATTAAGTTAGCAGAGTTGCCTCTGCTTACACCAGAGGGATGAATTTGGTTTGGTATGGAACATTAAAAAAGGGAAAGACACACACACATACACAGAGAGAGAGGGGGGGGGCTTTACTCCATTGTGTTCCAGATGTGCTTTGTCTTAAAATGTCTACTTTGGGGGTTTAATTGTTGAGATGTTCTGTAAAGAAGTATGACCTTATAGGGCATTTTCAGGAAAAGAATAGTCTATATATTACAAGGCAGCAAATGATTCATAACTGCTAAGCAGCCAGGCCTGTGGGTCCATGCTTCCCATGTGAAATTTTTTTTTTATGCATTGCACACTCTTACATTAAATTGTGATAAATGGAGAGCGGAGGCTATTCATACAAATCAATGACTTTAGTGTATGTGTCATTAGCCTGAGAGATGCAAGCAGCGGTCACTACTATAAATCAAGCGATGATCTGCTGTCTGCGACTCGATGCAAGCAAGCAGACACATTAGGAAGGTTAAAGAATAAAATTAATCTGCACATTTTAGTCTCTCTTCCCAGCCCTCCTCCTTTAACCCCCATGCACAACCACCCAGTCACCTGGTCAGATGGAAAGAATTAAAATCACATGATCCGAAGGAAAGCAACAACAGGAGAGGAAATTGGGCTGGGTTAGGCTTTCCCTTCCTTTCTCTACTGAAAGCTTAATTATGTATTAATGGGATTAATTTATTCATCACTGTGAGGAAGCAAAAATATGGAGAATAGGTGAAACACACCGACAACGGCAGTCTTTTAAATTGCCTTTAATGCAGGTGGTGACACAGGTCCACAGGCATGAGATCAAGCAGAAAGGGGGGGGGGTTAAAAAAAGAAAGACAAGAAATGTATTCTCCTAGACTGTGTACATAGTCCCATGTATGCAACCAATGCACTCTCACTGCTGTTTTGGGAAGTGGTGTGCAACTGACGTCAGTCACAATCCATCTTTATCTAATAGTTTCTTATGGAATACAACATTTTGATGCATTTCCCCCCAAAACAGCTTCGATCTGAATTGAGAAAAAGAACAACCTAGCTGCATTTTAAGCCAATAATATGTACACAGCCCTACTATTTTAAAGCATGGCATAAGGCCTCCTTTTCCCATTTTATAAATCTTATGTTTCATAACCCATGGCTGCCCTGTTTAGCCTGCAGGGAAGTGAGTCAGCTCGAATGTATTATCAATGACAGCATAAAATAATAATCCCTCCTCCCCAATCAGGCAACTAGGACCCAAGGTGTTAATGGCAATGCTCTTTCTAGTTAAAGCAGTAAGGATAGCTATATATAATTTTCCAAGCAGAAATTAATCAATTTGGAGCCGGTTGAATTTCATGGCAATTTAGGGACAAGGCCTGCAGTCTGTACTCAGACTAAGACCACATTCGTGCCATTAGGGATGGGCAAGAATTTCAATTCAGTTTGCATTTCAAGCTGAATTTATAAACTTGTTTCTGTACTACAAATCCCATCATCCTCAGCCAGTTTAGCCAATGGTCAGGGGTGATGGGAGTTGTAGTCCATAATCTGGGGACCCAAGGTTGAACACTGATCTAAAAGATATGAAGGGATGTCATATAAATCAGGTGGCCAAGAATAGACAAGAAATTTGATCCAGTTCATATTTCAAGCCAAATTTATCAAATTCGCACTTTCCGAAACAAAGTAAGAACCAAAATACAGCCATCCTTCAAAATTCACACTTATTCAAATTTTATGATGCAGTTGGCCAACCAATGTTTACAAAAATTAATATATTAGGGGGGAATGTGCGTAAAAATGAATATATGACAAGAAATGGCATGCGAAACTATGTACATTAGCCAAAACTCCCTACAAAAAAGTGTTTATTAGGAGAAATTTGTACCAAAATGCTGGAAAATTCTCATGAGGATTTTTTTAAAAAAATAATAATAGCAAATTGCTGCAGAAATATGGAGAACTGAATTTAGGTTTGAAAAATAAGAAGCTGAGAGATCCGAAATTGACAGATCTTTCCGTCCCTGGCTGCTTTCACACATGGGACTGATTGCTTTAGTTTAACTGATTAAAAAGGTAGTGCTTCTGTCCCGATTTCTAAAATCCCTTTCACACTGCAGTATCTGTTGCATTAAGGAACAGCAGCTTTTCCAGCTGATATATCAGCATTTCATGCAACTGTCTTTCACAAGGCTTGTTTTTGTCGCTGACCCATTATACACATGCACAGTTCCCCACTGTGTAGGAGGTATAAGATCTCATCCCATCACCATGTGAGCCCTATCTCTTTAGGATCTGACTTTTAAAATTATTTCAGTTGTATTGACACAGGGTTGTGTTTGGGAAATGCTGCTGCTATCTGTGCTGATGCCAGAATACCGGTACAATTTTCATTAGGCAAAGAAACCCCACACCACAAAAGGGTGGGAACACACTTCATGCTGGGATGCCTGTCATGTGAGCAGCTGCAGCTAGTGAAAAACTTCTGCAATTTTCCAGGTTCCCAGCCTTGCTAACGGATTATTTCTGGCATCATTTATCATGGAAATTTGTGCTAAACTTTCAGTACATTCCTCTAGAATTCTGGAGCTAGTTTATATGTTGCTTGAAACATCAAATACAACGTGCAAATTACCAGGTTAGAAATCGTCAGAATAACAGAATAAAGTGTAGTGTGAAAGCAGCCCCTATAAACCATACATTTATTCAACTATTGTTCTACTTTAAACAGTCATGGCTTCCCACAAAGAATCTTGGGAAGTGTAGTTTGTGAAGGATGTTGAGAGTTGTTAGGAGACCCTCTTTTCTCCTAATGGAGCTACAATTGTCAGAGTGTTTAACAATCATTCCCTCCTCCCAGGAAACTCTTGGAATTGTAGCTCTTACTGTCTCTGGATTTGACCCCTGGTTTGGTTCCTGGCTCCTAACTATTGATTGTCAATGGCTCAGCTCTGACAGCATTCAGTATAGATGCTGCTTTCAAAAGCAGACTCCTACTTTACATGTTGAGTTTACAGAGTCAATGTAGTGTAGCAGACAGAGTGTTGGAATAGAATCAGGGAGACCAGGGTTCAAATGGCCATTCAGCCATGGAGCTTACTGAGGGATCTTGGGCCAGTGAATAATTCTTAGCTTAACCTATCTCACAGGCTTGTTGTGAGGATAAAAATGTGAAGGCATGTCCATTGCTCTGAGTTCTTTGCAGGAAAGGCTTCAAAAATGTAATCGCCATCATCATCATCATCATCATCATGCCTTCAAAAAATAGTTTGCCATAAAATGCATCTTCTGGAATCCAAAAATATTGAGTCTTGGAAATTATTATTTTTATTTATTTATTTATTGGTTGCTTGAAACCCAAAGGTCTCCAACCGACTTAAAACAATGTTAAAACAAAAACATATATATCATACTATAAAAACAAAGCTGTAAAACAACAATGACCCAACACCATCCCCATGTAGTGACAGGAAGCTTTGGTGCCATACTAATAACAGACAACATCATCTCAGTCTAACAAATGCCGGAAGGGAAAGATACGACTTTACCTGACGTGAAAAAGATGAAGACACCAGGCAGACCTCATTGGGGAGCCGGGAGAAAAGCCTCAGAAGAAGATCCAGGTAGGTTCATATTGGGAGAGCTATTTCAGAAAGTATTGGGGTCCTGAGCCATTATGAGTTTCATAGGTCAAAACCAGTACTTTGAATTGGTATCCGAAGTGTACAGGCAGCCAGTGTAATTGGAACAGGATTATATTTTTTTTAACATTGAACCCATAAACAATTGGGCAGCCACATTCTGCACTAATTGAAGCGTCCAAACTATATCCAGTGCATTGCAGTAATCCAACCTTGAGGTTACCAGAGCATAGATTGCTGTAATCAGGTGATACCTGTCCAGATAGAGTCGCAGTTGGGCCACCAGCCTAAGCTGATAGAAGGCGCTCCATGCCACTGAGGCAAACTATGCCTCAAGCAACAGCAATGGATTCCAGAGAATCCCCAAACTATAAGTATGCTCCTTCAGAGGGAGTGTGATCCATTTAGAGCAGGTCGCACAGCACTCAGCCAATCAGAGGAACCTCCCACCAACAGCATCTCAGTCTTGTCTGGATTAAGTTTCAGTTTATTGGCCCTCATCCAATCCATTAGCCCAACCAAGCACTGATTCAGCACATCCACGGCCTCCCCTGCAGAAGATGAAAAGGAGAAATAGAGCTGTGTGTCATCAGCATGCTCCAAATCTCTGGATGAACCCACTCAGTGTTTTCATGTAGATATAAAAAAGGCATAGGGGACAGAACTGACCTCTGCGGGGCCCTGAAGAGCCCACACAGCCGAGCAATGCACCCCAGAACCACCTTCCGGAGCCATCCATCCAACTAATAATGGAACCACTGCAAAGTGGTGCTCCCCAAACTCAACAGACAGTCACCACAGATGGTCAATGGTATGGAAAGCTGCTGAAAGATCAAGGCAGATCAACAATCATATTCTCCCTGTTACTCTCCTGACACAGGTCATTGTACAGGCTGACTGAGGCAGTTTCTGTACCAAGTCCAGGCCTGAATCCCAATTGAAATGGATCTAGAAAATCCTCCTCCAAAAGTACCTGGATCTAGTTGGCAACCGCCCCCTCAAAAACCTTGCCTAGAAAGGGGACATTTGCCATCAATAATGGGGAGAGATACATTCTCAATAGTAAGATAAATGTTCTGTACAGGGGGTGGGGGTGTGCGGTACCAGCTTTTGCCTGGGCATCTCCAGTTTGCTACCCCAGGTAGCAACACTAGGACAGCTCTTTATAAACCACTGTTTCAGTAGTTCAGGGCTCCAGCCAGCCAGCCTTGCCCTTTTCCAGGATATTCCAACATATTCTCTCTCCCTTTCTGGTTTTCCATTTCCATTTCCTGTCTCACTGGGCTGTTTTCAATTCCACTGCTCCTACTAGGGATGTGTGAACCTGCCAATTCCAATTTATCTCTCAGTTTTGAATTTTTTCCCAGTCTTAAATTTCCTTCTCCACATTTCCACACCAGGTTGCTTTGAAAATAAAAAGAAGTCCTCATGAATATTCATCAGCATTTTAGTATGAATTTCTCACAATGTACACATTTTTCTATGCAATTTTGCTCAATACACCCATTTTTGCAAAGTAATTTCCTCTAATACAATGCAATTTTGTAGGTTATTTTCACTAATGTATGCACACATTACTGGGAAATGAATGGCAAAATCTGGTAAAGTGTAAATTTCAAAGGATGGCTGTGTTTCGGTCTGCATATTGTTTCGGAAAGTCCAAATTAAGTAAGCTTGTCTATAAATGTGAGCCGAATCAAAATTTTCCCCTGTCCTTAAAAATACATAGGTATTTTTCTCCCTAAATGTTTTTTCCTGCTACTTCTTCAAAACATGGGGTTCCTCCAAGCCTGCAAGTGCACCCCATCTTGTGCATGGATTGTGCTATTTTGACAGCATTAGGATCCACACTTGGAGAATGAATTCACTCCTTGTGTAAATGATGATTTAATCCCCAAACTGGGAAAGTGAGGGGGAAGGGATAGTATAGGTGTTTCCTTAAGTACTGTAGGGCAAATTAATTTTCACCTCTATTGTACAGTCTGGCACAAGTGTTGGAAGATGAGCTGCCTTCACCAACAGTTTCGCCTTGACTTTGACAGATCCACTCTTGGGGTTGTGGATGGTTTGTATCGACCAAGGTTGCCGGATCAAGCCCTTCCAGTTAATGGCAGAGACTGTGAAATTATAAAGGCTCATCACTTTAGGAGCCCTGGAAGTTGTCTACGTGCCTACTTTATTTTTGTCTGAAGCACCATGATGAATGGCTTTGACACGGCTAAACAAAGGTATTACATCCAGATTACATCCAGACCAGTTGCCTTCCAAGGGTAATGGAAACTCTAGGCCTCGCTGTACCTCCCAATTACGACACAAAAGACTAAAATAGAGGGTCATGGATGAAAGCAAATAAATGTTTTAGAATCTTCCTCTTAAACACACTTAAACTATTTAACCAGAGGCTGACACGCATGGAGGGGGGGGTGTATATGTGCTTGAAGATTCTCCAGCTACCTGCCTCTCTCTCATTCGTCTGTTTCTCTCTCCCTCCCTTGCTTTCATCCTTTTAGTCTTGAGGAATCCTAATTAGAAGCTTGAACAGGGCTCTCTCTCTCTCTCTGCCCTTAAATCAGTAATTGGCTTCAATGCAGAGAATGTCAGGAAATTAACACATCACAACATGACAGCTGTTAATTTTTTCTCCGTATTTGTCATATGAATCACCGCTGATTTGCTGGAGTGCATAACAAATTAGTGGGCTGTAATCAGTGGCCACTCTCCTGCGCATAGCACCTACTTTGGAGCATGCCATGGGGGGAAGGAGATATACATCCCACCCCGACTCCCCCCTTTTTTTCTGTCCTTCTGAAGTCCATTACTTCACTGTTTCATCAGGGTTGACTGTTGCAGGGTGTGTCAGTGTCAATAAATCAGAATAAGCAACTGCTAAAAGCTCCAGAGCTCTTAAAACTTTGATGAAGGCTTTTAGTTACATTTTTAAACTTACACTTGAAACAGATTTTTTTTAAAAAAATGTCACTCTGGGAGGATCTACTGTCAGGGTTTCCAGTTTAGTTTCAAGTGTGGTATTCTGGTAATGTCTGAGAATTCTAAAGCATTCAGTGGAAGAAGAACAATGTTAAAGTGAGAAAAGGGATCCCCCCCCAAAAAATCTTTAGGTTAATAAATAGCTATTTGATATAAAATGGAAAGGACCAGTTTTTATTTTTCCTCTGAAGGCTTTCTCCCCTCTTTGCTCTTCTGATTGTATCTTCTTTTTGCATCAAACATGTAAACTTTTATTTCTTACTTGACTATTACAATCTTCATGAACAGAGACTATATATATTAACTGACTGCTAAACAGAAGTGCATTTCAGGTAATGGGAAGTGATACATCATATATGTGATGTTATATTGGTGATTAGTGACAGTGAATTTGGGAAATAGTGTGGGAGAGTTACCTTGGAGAGTCGAGCTGAAGTGTTATGCCTCAGCTGGAAGATTCCCCATCAGAAGATGACATGGAGCTCCTGGTTCTGAAGTCCAGGACCCAACCAGATCTGAGGAAGGGGATGAGTCAGGGCTCTTAGACAAGGCTACTGGTGGAGGGGGGTCTGTACAGTGAGAGATTTCAGCACAGTAACAGCTGTTGATTTAGGGAGGGGATCCATCAAATGACACTTTGCCAGGGTCCCCCTCAATCCTTCAGCCACCTTTGGCTGCCCAGATGGTGTGCGCTGTGTATGTGTGGTGTCAATATAGCACAGGCGCTTGATCACTCGAATGGACAAATGATAGGGCAGTCATCAGATTGAAGACATCTCAGTAAATTCATTATATGAGTTCTAATCGATCAAAGATTGAATGATGCATAGGATGCCTGTCTCTGCATATGAAGGAAACAACCGTTCTGAAGAATGTAATGTTTTGTTTTGTTTGTGGATAGTCCATGTGCTTGATGCGGCAGGTACCATCTTAGAACAGGTTTCCCACCTTTATGTGGGAAAAGAGCCCTCTTCAGGTGTTCTCTATATGTGTTCAGTCAACACACAATGGGGGGCTGCTGGTGCAATCGTGCTTGCTCCTCTCCCTCTCACCATTTTAATTGGCCTCTATGAGTTGGAAGGCATTCTTCCTATTCTTGTGGAAGCTCCCGTCCCATTTTAGAAACCTGGAAAACTCAGGCTTCAGAAAACTGCCTTTCAACTCATGGAGGCTAATCAGAATGATGGAGGAGGTGGAGCTTGCATGCTCTGGCCTGCAAAGATGAAACTCAGAATGGGGCTTGTAATGGCTCGGCAGGTATTTTTAAACGGTGGGAGCTGTTTTTGTTCCACTTACAATGTTTTAATCACTGTGCAGATATTAAAGATACCACAATTCCTACACATAGGCTCACACATAACAGGAAAGGAGAATAAGGAGGGGAAAGGAAATGAAGGTTTGGATCAGCTGCTTTTTCAATGGTCAATAGACAGGGCCAGACTGGTTCTCTGTTTGCCACAATGTTCTTCCTGGGAGGCAGGAGATGTAGCCTTCAAGTTATCCTTGATCTCCTGGCCAGTGGCAGAAACCAGAAGGTGCCCTCCTTCATGTCCTGTCCAAGCTGGGTCCCAGGTTGCAGGGGAACTTCCATATAACAGAGCTATTATGGGCACAGATATTGGTAGCAATGTCCAAGACCAGGCAAGCCCTGTTTCAAGCAAGGGTTGAGTAAAGAGTTGGGGGGCAGCTTGGGGTCTGAGACCAGGATAGCAGAAATCAACGATGATGATGATGATATCCACCTTTCCCACAAGGAGCTCAAGGAGGGGTGCATGCTTATGCTTCTCTCCATTTTATCCTCACAACAATCCTGTGAGGTAGGTTGTGCTGAGAGAGTGTGACTGGCCCAAGGTCAGCTAGTGGGCTTCGTGCCTGTGTAGGGATTTCATCTCTGATCTCCCAGGTTTTCATTCAACTCTCTGACCTCTACACCACCCTGGCTCAGGTGCAAGGCACAGTAGGAAGACATTGTTGCAGCAGCTCTTCCAGCTGGTTCTGAGGCTTTTTACTGAGGCTGGATCTGTTGGAACCACACCCAGGGTCCATCAAGCTGTGGTCAAACAGAGGACTTGTGAGGAGGACCTTGCTAGTGAGAAGATCTTAATTCCTGAGTCTTTTCTTGAAATCTGGCACTTCTCCTTATGGGGTGGATTTCCATCTGCCATTTAAGGCACCGTTGCTTACTGCTCAAGGTGGCAGCAGCAATGGGCAGCTTCCCTGACCCAAATGCTTCCAAGAGCTAAGGCTGAAGCCAAGGTTACAAAAGCATGAGAAGGCAAAAATCAGGGCTGGGGAGCCTTTTTGTTTTGTCAGCTCTAGTTTTTGTGTTGTTGTAATATTTGCTATTTGTTATTTTTTCTATTATGGTTGTATTATTTTGCTGGAAATTGTTTTGTAATTGTTTGCTTTTGTTGCAAGCTATTTCAATTATTGTGTTCTGTTTCCTTTTTGTAAGTGGCTTTGAGTTCTATTGTTGAAAAAAAGTGACTAATAAATACTAGTAATAATAATAAATAAATAAATAAATAAATAAATAAATAAATAAATAAATAAATAAATAAATAAATAAATAAATAAATAAATAAATAAATAAATAAATAAGGCTGCATTCTCTCCTGGGAAAAGTTCTAGGGGCCACATTCCAATGAGGGATGGGACAAGAGACCAAAGTGGGTGGAGCAATGGATGCAAATTTTAGCTTTGTGTAGTGGGCTACTCACACCCCCTCTCTCTCCTCCATCCAGGGAAGCAGAAGCTATTACCAGAGTTTAAGGACACATTGCCCGGCAAAAACACTCCAGGAAGGTGCGCAGGAGGGATGGTGACGGGTGTGGCCTGGAGAGTCTCAAGAGCCAGACGGAGAGGCCTGGAGGGTAGGGATGGGATCCATTGGCCAATGCTGGTTTGAAAGCCTTCTCCTGCCCAAATAGGTTGGTAATGATTCAAGTTCATTCTTTGTCTGCAACCAGCTGCTTTTACTGATCCAGTTTTCCCCCCTCAGAAAAAAATATTGATATTAAATTGATATTGATATTTTGAAAGAAAATCTATATTTTAAAAGAAATATTGACAAATTAAAGGAAATAGTGATAAATGGGAGGAAACAAATATTGGTACTGATATCACTATTTTGACTTTTTAAAAAATAATAATAATCCATTTCTGAAAATAGCCAGGGAAAATCAAAACATAAAAATCTGATCCACAATGATAGCGAATAAGTGAATTAATGGAAAATTCAATACCAAATCCGAATTGGGGGAAATTCTAGCACATCCCTACTCGAGGACCACATTCATCCCACCCCTGGCTTGAGGTTCGTCTCCCTTGCCAAAATGGATGTGTGCCGAGATATTTGGCCAACAGTTGCCTATGGATCCTGGGGGCTGATGCTGGTCTGGTGGACACCTGTTGCTCAACTTACCTGAATATCATACAGCCCATGAACTGAGCAGAAACCACTGAGTTTAACCATTATTAATTGATGTAACAGGATTATTTTAACAGGATTAAATGTGATTAATCCAATTTAAAAACTCACCTCTTAGGGTGTGAGTTTCCCAAAGTAACTTGTAAAGCAATCAGTAAAGCAGCAAGATCATAAGACTGCAAGCTGTTGAAACAATAAAAGACATACCTCTCCAATACAAACAGGCAGAGTAAGGGTTGGTCACAGCACTATCATCTGTGGGATTTGCAAGCTCTGGATCCCAAGTGTCACAAAATCTTACATTGTGAAAAGCTGTTTCAAAAGCTGGACTTTCAAAAAATTGCAGAGACCCAAAGCACCAGGAGATTTGGTCTCTGTACAATTCAGTGGCTGATGGACAGGAAGAATTAGGAGAAAGACAGAAGAAGAACAGGAGAGAGACCAAGAAACAAAAAATAAATAAATAAAGGAAATGCAAAAAAGGAGAATCAAACTGCTATTGATATGTATTGTTTCAGAACCAAAAGGGTTCAGAAAAGAGTGATGACATTTCCAGGACATTCCTACCATGACACTTGCTGTTCCAACTCCACCATGCACCTCGTTCCAGAGGTCTCCTGCTTCTTCAACAGACTTCATCCTTCCTCTCTTGCTGCCCCAGATACTTGGAGCTGCCTCCCCGAGCCACTCGTACTTCCTTCAAATCCCTCATTTTTCATGAAGCCTTTGGAACAACCCCCCCTTTTAAAATTAAGCCTTTGTTACAACTCCTGACATCCCATGCTCTTCTGCAGGCATAGAGAATATGGTGCACTCTCCAGAAGTTGTTGGACTACAGCTCCCATCATCCCTGACCATTGGGCATGTTGGCTGGAGCTGATGAGACTTGAAGTCCAACAAGGCACCATGTTGGCTACTCCTGCCTGACTCAGGAGTCCTGCCTGACTCAGGACCTATTGACTCAGCTTGTCAATAATTCTAAGCACAAGGGACTGAAACAGACACATATTGATTGGTGGCTCTCTCTTACCTTCTCCTGTTGTCTCATCTTCTTCCCCTTTAAACTATCTCAGAGTCAGGACCTGTCTTTTACTCGGTATAGTGCCATACAAGATAGGAAAGAATTAAGAAGCATTGAAGAAATGGTGGCCATCATAAATATTGGGCAAATAGGAGGCTGATTTATACTGAGACAGATCATTGGTCCATCTTTCTCAATGTTCTTCAGCCTTTGGTCCCCAGATGTTGTTGGACTACAACTCCAATAATCTCCTACCATTGGCTAAGCTGGTTGGGGTGATGGGCGCTGTAGTTCAACAACATCTAGAGGCCAAAGGTTGACCAACACTGGTGAGTCTCCAGGCGGTTTCAGGCAGACATCTCTCCCAGCCCAACCTGAAGATGCCAGAGATTGAACCTGGGTCTTTCTGAATGCCAAACATATGCTTTACTACAGCACTATGCTCCTTCCCCTGTCATGATCGATACTGATTATGTATAGGGCAAACCTTTCACCCCTATGTCCAGAAGTGCAGAAATCTCCCCTGCCCATTTTCTCACCCTGAAAAGAGGATGGCAAAGGTGTAAGGAGAACTTCAGCTCATAATCCCATAATGATTTGCGCATTTCTCTCTCTCTCTCTCTCTCTCCCTTCCCCCCATTTTATTTTATTTTGTTGGATAGATTGATAATTTTATTTGTGTCCTTGGGAAAGGGGTGCAGGAAAGAAGGAGCTGGAGGGTGGGGAAGCTGAATATTCCTTTGAAATAACCAGCCAAATATTGGGTTGCAGCTCTCGAGTGCTAATCATACCATCTCATTCCGCTAAATGGCATATTAGCAACTGCAAAGGAACACTCGCAAGAGACAAACGTGTTAGTGATACCTGTCATAATAAAAATAGGTTGATTCACCCTTCAATTAAAAGAATGTCAACTGCTTCCATCAGTCTGTCTCAGGTTTGAAAAAAGGTACGTAAAATGTTCCACAGGAAGGCAGAGTGTTCAAAGGGATCTCAATTGTCTCTTCTTTAAGCATGATTTTTTTTTTTAAGTTGTAAATCGAGAAGGGATTCAATGTTCATCTCAGGTAGCCATATGGCCCTACCAGGGTTTGTTGGGATAGGTCTCTTCTGTGATTACAGGATCAGGGTCTTTAAAGTCAGAAGGGAGGAGAGATGGGGGAGAAATTCGATTCAGTTTGTATTTGAAGCCAAATCTATCAGATCTGCATTTTCTGAAACAATATGAGAATTATAACACAACCATCCTTCAAAATTCACACTTATCTGCATTTTGCAATGTAGTTCTCCAACCAAACTATGCTTACAAATATTACATACATTAGGGGAAAGTATACATACAAATGAATATATTTGTAAAAATAGCATACATTATATTGGGAGAAATTGCTTGCAAAAATGAGTTCATTAGTCAAAACTGTATACAAAATGGGTCTTGTAGGAGAAAATCACACTAAACTGTTGAATTTTCATAAGGATTTTTTAAAAAAATAAAATTTTAAATTGCTGCAAGAATGTAGAGAACTGGATTTAAACCTGGAAAAATAAGAAACTGAGATAACTGAAACTGACAGGTCCTTCCATTCCTAGAAGGGAGCAAGTAATGAACTCTGTGTGGGGCATGGTCCAAGGACACTTCCAGATACATTGTTTCTTCACACCAAAAAAAAAGGTCATTAACCCACACTTTCTGGAACACTTTCTAGTGCAATTATACTCACTTTCTAATTGCAAAGACTAGACAAAAAGACAGACCTGGTGGTACAAGGGACCCTCTTATGTTTCTTAGGCTCCAATCTTGCCTCCCTTTTTTGTCTTTTCTTCATAATTCTCCTCTTTTCCCAATCAGCTTGTACTTCACTTAAAAAAAATAAAAAGCATACCACCTATTCTGGAGCAATTTTTTTTTACAGAAGATATTAAAAAAAGGCTTGTAGAGAACAAAGGCCTTCAAATGATTCAGATGATATTCAGAAGAACAGTAAGGAGAAGATGGAACTCTTGACGAATATGGATGTGTCACATTAGAAATCCAAGGATATGTAAAAGCCAAATATTATTAATTCCACTCATTTGGGCCTCATTTGGAAAGGAAGGAAGGAAGGAAGGAAGGAAGGAAGGAAGGAAGGAAGGAAGGGTTAGAACTTAAGATGCAAATTATCAGCTGGAGATAAAGGAAAGATTATTTGTGAAGTTCAAAAGTGAAAAATGTGCTGAATGATTTAGTAAACAACAAACACAGACAAGACTAACATGCTTGATTTGGCTTCTTGAAGGGGTGGGGAGTCTGTAACCCCCTCCAGAGGTGTTTGAATTTCTAATTCCCATCAGCCCCAGTCAGCAGGAGCCAATGATCTGTACTGATGGGAGTTTTCATCCAACAACTTCTGGAGGGGCACCGGTTCTCAACCCATTGGTACTGGTTCCAGCCTCTCAACTCATACCCTCCAACTCATACCCTCCAACATTCACAGACGAAGATAGGGATATCCTTGTTCATGTGTATCATCTGCTCCATGGCTGGGGAACCTGAGGCACTCCCAATGCTGTTGGACTTCAGCTTCCATCAGCCTCAGCCGGCACAGTCTTCATCACATTCTGTGACAGTGAGTTCCAGAAGTAATGTCTAAGCTATGTGATGAAGTACTTCCTTTTGTTTGTCCTGAATCTACTGTCAACCAAAACAATGTCATTGGGTGACCATGCCTAAGCTATGTGATGAAGTACTTCCTTTTGTTTGTCCTGAATCTACTGTCAACCAAAACAATGTCATTGGGTGACCATGCAGTCCTGATCTGGTAACCACCAGACGTGGTCATCTGAGCCCCGTAGAAGATAATTTAAAAAAACAACCACCATTCATTACACACAACCACACTTTCTGGGGCCTTCCAGACCTCTCTATCTGACCATTAAGACTCTCCACACCCCTTCCTGGTCCAGCCTTGCACCCTCATTGAGTGTTTTTGCCTGGCTGGAGTGAGTTTAGTCTGATAATGTTGCTTGCCTGTTTGGATGGAGGATAGAGATGAGTAGACAAGTAGATGTAGAAACTAACCTATCTTACAAAGGTAAAAATCACATTTGTTATTTTATCCCAGGGGTTGCCAACTCATTGCCCATGGGTGCCATAGCACACTTGAAAGCCTTCACTGGACCCCTGGAATGTAGCCCAGAATCTGAGCTTTCAGTTTTAATAAAAGTAAGTCTCTAGCTCTCCTAGACAGAAAGTTATAGAGCGAAATGTACAGGTATCCTTCTGTGTTTTATGTGAAATGAGACAGCCTGGCTGTTCCTGGCTGTCAACCTTATTAGCCAGTGAGTGAAGTCAGAGCTGTGACTGATAAGTGAGTTGTTTGGACACCAGGCAATAGGAATCTCTGGAGTCCTAAAGAACTGCTGTTTTCCCTTCCCTTTTAGTGCATTTTCCCTGCTTCTGTCTTATTTTCTAATAGTCCTTGGAATCTTCATAGTTTGCCCTTCTTTTTCCCTAGCACCCAGGATGCATCTTTCCTGTGATGGCTTCACCTGAGATCAGGTAGTGCCTAGCTGTTATTTTCTGCAAATACTACTGCACAACAAGTGTGGGTGAATGTTAAAGAATCCTCCTTCCGCCCCCCGCCCCCCCAAAAAGGCAAATGAGAAAATTTTGAAAAGAGGCTTATGCATGTCTCCTGCTCTGAAGGATTTAAAGAGCAGGAACTCATTAAGAATTCACTGTATAGTTAACTTATACTAAAATGGTACACATGACTACTCAGAATTCTCTTTGTGTTTGAATGGGGTTTAGTTCCAGGTAAGTGGGTACAGGATTTGGTTTAGGGTTGGCACTGAAGAAAAACATGGTTCTTGTGCCTTTATGGCAGGCAGAACTTCAGCAGGCCAAGCATTGTCTAGTATGAAAATACAATTTTGGGAAAAACTTTGCCATGACTACTGTCTAATTTTTTGTTACTTCATGCCTCCATGGCAGCCATTTTGTGTTATGCCCTGTCCCCATGGCAGCCATTTTGACTGGTGCCCCCAGCACTCTCTCAAAATTTGCACTGTGCCCTCTGGTCTAAAATGTTTACCCACTTTTACCTGTGGCCTCCACCCACCATTGCCACACAGCCCCTGGAAAGTTGCCCAGATAGCAATGTAGCCCTTGAACTGAAAGCAGTCCCCCATTCCTCAGGAGAGGAGAACCTCAACACATACATACACAGAGAGGGGAGGGATGAAAGGAGCCTAAAATAAAGCACCATATTTTCCCCCTTAAAATCATAGACTTCCTACCTATTAGCCAAGCTAAAAACATTTTTGTTTTGCTTTCAGGAACAGAGGTTTAATCTGGCATAATAGTGTATGGAATAAAAATGTTAATAGTAGCATTTTCCAGCAATTGTGCACTTTCTCCCACTGGACCCCTAAATAAAGTCTGTATAAAAGCTGTAAAGGTAGTAACCCTACAGCTACAACTATAATTATCAGGATTTAATAGTATTTATGAATGACTTGCTATGATTCAGGGGTAATAATAGGTCTTATTAAACATTTATTCCAGCATCTTGTGGGGTTTTTTTGTAAATGTTTGGCCATAAGAGAGTAGTCCTTCAAGAAATTGAAAACAAAAAACATTTTAGCTCCCCAAAATAGGCTTTGAAAGTGGTCAGTGCCAGAATAATGCAATTTAATATAAGGATTCAGAAATCTGAAGGGGGGGAAAAAGTCGTAGAAGAGAAAGGAGAGAGAAACCCCAAAATGAAAGCTTATTTTACCACTAGAAGGATATAATCCTCAAACTGACTTCAGAATTAGAGGCTAAGCTATAAAGCAGGCCCATTCCAAGGGCCTTTAGGGGTAACAATATGTTTTTGTTCCACACACTCAACACCAAAAGCCAGTCTGAACAAGATGTCTTAGACCACTCCCGACACACAGGCTCAGACACTGGTAAGTCTCTAGCAAAGGAGAATTCTAGAGCTGAGGAACAGCAAATGAGAATAGTTCTCTGCTAGGAATGGAAGGATCTGTCATTTTTGGTTCTGTCAGTTTCTTGTCTTTCCAGTCTTAATTCAGTTCTCCACATTTCAGCAGCAAATTGTGATTTTTTGAAAAATTCTCCAGAATTTTAGTGCAAATTTCTCCCAATAAACACATTTTTGTATGCAGCTATCACAAATGTACCAATTTTTGCAAGCAATTTCTCCTAATACAATGCATTTTGTATGATATTTTCACTTATAGGCATTTTTATGCCCTCTTCCCCTCATATATTCATTTTTGTAAACATTGGTTGGAGAACTAACTCCATCGCAACATTCTGATGAGTGCAAGTTTTGAAAGAGGGCTCTGTTTTGGTTCTGCTATTGTTTGGGAAGTGTGAATTTGGTAGAGTCCGCTTTAAATGAAAACTGAATTGAATTTCTCCCCCATCCCTATTCTCTGCACACCCTTGTACTTGTGACAAATGCACAGAGACAGGACGCTTTTCAAAGCAAACATTAAAGGTTGTGATGAAAGACAATATCGGGGCAGTCTCTCCTAGGTACTTTGCGAAAGGCTTCATCAACTAGGTGCCCTCTAGATGTTTGGACTATAACTCCCTCAGCTCCAGACAGCATAGTTGGGGCTGGGGATGATGGGAAGTGGGGCTTTTTTGGTAGTCCAGAACATCTGGAGGTCACTAGGTTGACAAAGGCTGCTCCAGGCCAAGCCATTTAGAACTGTAGTTATTGAGCACATTCAGCAGAGGCCAAAAGGCAATAGGGAACCACCCAGTGTTGTTTTGTTTTGCTTTGTTTTGTTTATTGAGGTTGTAGAATGGAAGAAGTTTGGTTGGCTGGAGCCAATACGGTGCCATATCCTCATTTCAGACTGTACCTTTTGTGGCCATTAGTCCTTCAGCATGGCCACCCCAACTTTTGACTCACCCAACTGAACTCACAACATGTGGTAGCCTACCAGGGACTCAACAAATGTATGCCAAAGGTCATAATGACCTGGTTCAGTATGCAGACTTGTCCAGCTCATAATACCAATGGAGGCTGGTGGCTCCTATGTCAACGGGGCAGCGAATCCATTCCAGGGTTCAGTTTGGACTTTCAAGGAACTGTACAAGGGATAGAGGAGGAATCTAAAGAACTCAGATTCCAAAGCCAAGTCACCTGGTTCGATCTGGGCGGATCATGACTCAGATCAGATCATGAACCCACTAGTCCTGTGGATCATGAGGTAGTTTGCCTCTGCCTGTTTTATTTATTTATTTATTTATTTATTTATTTATTATTTTGCATCCCGCCCTTCCTCCCAGCAGGAGCCCAGGGTGGCAAACAACGCACCAAAAAACTTTAAAACTTCATAAAAACAGATCTTAAAATACATTAATACAAGACGGCATTAAAAACAATTAAAAAAACAACCTTAAAAAGGGGTTAAAAACATTATTAAAAACATATTAAACATATGTTTTAACTTTTTCTTTCCTTTTTACAAAGCTCCAGGAGTCATCCAGCTGCTCACAGCATGGAGCTGCTGATGTGCGGAGCTTCTTGATGCTGCACAATGTAAAGAGAATAGAATAAGTTGCCCTGGGAGTGATGGGACTCTCAGAGGGAATTGTACATTAAAAAAAATGTACAGGGGGTGAAAAAGCCATGGCTACCCTTATGTAGTACTGCATGGACCGGACTATAATGAATCCCTTCATTCTTAGTGATGTATGCACCAAAATTATGATCCAGAAGAGAAGTCTTACAAGCTAGATTATCTTCTCCCAGATGCTTGCTAAGAAAGCTCATCAATACTAAGCTGAATCCTATCTGAGCACCCATCATGAGAAGAAACCTCTGGTTGACTGCCTGCTTCTGACTGCAGAAATAGGGTGGGCTATCAAACACCCGGTTTGGGCTAGTGGAAGCCTGACTTAAAGCCAACCACAACCACCCCTCAGAAAAATAAATGAACAAAAGGCAAATATCAGAAGCTCTACAGTCCATTCACAGAACAGAGAGCATCTCACTGGCCAATGAAAGTACAATTGTATACAGAAAAGAGGTGTCTTTTGCTTGACTAGCCATGGTGGAAAATTGTACCTTTCAGTTTTAAAAGGAATCTCTACCTTTGCAGGATTTCACGGAGGCCAGTTTCATGCCTTAGGCAGTATCAGCATGAAGAATTTTGGTCTTCAGATCAAGAAAAAAAATTATAGCTCCCTTCCAGGCACAGCTATATGATGAAAGCCAACCAGCTCCGATTAATTCAAAGATGAATTCTCAACAGCAATATTCTCATGGCATCTTCAATATTTCTCTATGATAACGTTAGGATAGTGCACAAACTTCCATTCCCAGAGCTGAAGAGGTGTGGCAGTTTCTTCTTTCCCATTTAACTGGAAACATGAAACACGGAGAATTTGTAAAGGAGGAAGTTTCATGAGAAAGTTCAGCATCCTGATAAGGTTGCAGCATTGCTCTTTGCAAAATAACACCACCACCATGCCCTCAGCTTTTTTGATAACTTGGTTATTCCAAATGGCTTTCTCCCTCCCTCCCCAACAGGGGTTCCATTTACAACATCTCAAATGATGCCCGATGCCTACTGCAGGCCACTGGAATTTGTGTTATGCTCTACCTGCCTACCTGCAATCTGAAAGTAACAGGGTTTTTTGTGTGTTTTGTGGCTTTGACTTTATTGACAGAGTTGTTCCAAGTTTGGAGCTAGCTAGCCAAGATGGCTAAGGTATTGGGTTTCTGGAATGACAATAAATTGGGAATAGAGCTTCTTTTGCGGCTGCTTCCAGATGACCTGTTTATTGAGCATTCATCCTGATTTGCTTGCACCAAATTTGCAGGGAGGTTAGATGATGTTGCCCTTTTATTGAGCATTCATCTCAACGTGGTTTGGGGCAGGTTAGGTGATGTTGCATCAAGTAAATGTTATCTCACACTTTCCAATGCATTTCCCCATCACTTTCCTTTTTGCAACAGTCAGCTTTTTGGGGGGAGTGGGCACCAAATCAATTTTCATTGTGCAACCTGCATATCCTGGTATGGGATTGAATCCCATCCCCAAATAGCAACAGTGTGGAAGTGCCCTGTGTTATTTTGGTTCAAGTTTGCTCAATCCATACATTTTAAGTAAAATTGTAAAACACACAGATACACACACACGCCAAACTCTTTTCTCACTAGCAGTAAGGGTTAATGAGGAAGATGTAGCAACATAATCTTGTCCCAAACATCAAGAGTTTTCTCTCATATGGAATATGTATGCATCTCAGGCCATGTCTACAGAATGAGGTGATAAAATCCTGAGATAACAGAGTGGACTGTGCTACTTCAGGGTGTAAGTGGGTGACGTACTAGAATTCCGCCCAATTAGGACTTGGTACTGAATTTTCCATTAATTTACTTATTCTCAGTTGCTGAGGATTGAATTTTAACGTAGCAAATTTCCTCGGCTATTTTTAAAATGGATTTCTTTTTTTAAAAAAAAATGCCTCTGAAACATTGGTGGTAAGAATAATAATTTGTCAATATTTCCATTTAAAATGTCAATATTTAAAAGGAAATATCTATATTTCCTTCAAAAATATCCTGCTGGAAGGGCGCAATATAAATCAAATAATAAATAAATAAATAATATTGATGTTAATAGTGTGTTTTTTTTCTGAGCAAACCCAGAATGGATCAGTAATAGCAGCAGCTAGCAGATACAGAATGATGCCAGCCTGTTAGGTTGATGGAATGCTTTCAAACCGGCACCCGCCAACAGATCCCATTCCTAGTATTCACAGAGCTACAATTTCCAGAGTTCCCTGGGAAGAGGGATTTACTGTTAAACCATTCTGGGAATTGTAGCTCGGTGGGGGGATAGGGGTCTCCTAACAACTCTCAGCGCCCTTAATGAACTGCAGCTCCCAGGATTGTTTGGGGGGAAGCCAATTCTGTTTAAGGTGGTATGATACTGCTTTAAATACATAGTGCAGATGAGGCCAGGTCTATTTCAGATCTGAGGAGGGTTCCAGCTAAAGATGGACAATTCAGTCTATTTCAGGTCCATGTCATTCAATCATAAATCCATTCCATCCCATTTTTTTCATTCATCTGTGACTTAAAAAAAGACACCATGCAAAAATCCATATTGAAATATGTATTTAGATTAGTGCTGTGCCAAACATTCCTTCTCCTTTCTTCTACCATTCTCCAGCAATTAATTAGAAAAGAAATTGCATTTGAACATTTTTAGAGAAGATTTCAGAGATATTCGGATGGGTGGGGTGCAGGTATTTGTTGTGCTTACTCCAAGGTGGCCAAGGGATGTTTCTTCCATTCTACAAATCATATATCTGGTGCCCCACACTTTGTAGCCTTTCTGGGTGCCTGCCCCCACCCCCCAAAAAAGCACTACATCCACAGCTGGGTTTTCTTGTAAGCATGGAATGGGAAGAGGAGTGGAAGCTGCCTACTGTGTGTCTGACAGGGTGGGATGGGTTTTTTTGTTTGTTTTTTGTTTTGGACATTCTTTAAAAACGTAAAGTCATTTTACTTTTTAAACAAATGGGTGTCAATTTTTTTTTTAAAAAAAGGTAACACGAAGTACTTCCCTTAAAAATAAAAATCACTGATTGCACCAACCTCAGGAGCCAGCCTCCCTTGTTTCCTGTGCTTCAATTAAGGCCACATCTGCACCATACATTTAAAGCACTATTATACCACTTTAAACAGTCATGGCTTCCCCCAAAGAATCCTCTGGACTGTAGTTTGTTTAGGGTGCTGAGAGCTGTTAGGCTTCTGTTTCCCTCACAAACGAGGCTGGCTCCAGGCATGCTAGGGCCCTTGGGCTCCAGCCTGCCCCAGGCCCCGGCACACACATGCATGCATGCTCCACCTACCTACCTTTCCCTTGGTGAATGCTGCCTGGGCTGTGCACGCATGCCTGCCATCAACCAAGATGGCAGCTGAGGCTTCCCTAAGGTGCTGATGCCTCCGTCGCCATCTTGGTTGATGGCATGTGTGCGTGCTATGCACGTTCATCCCTGCTGTCAACCAAGATGGTGGCAGGGGCAGCTTAGTTGATGGCAGGCTTGTGCCTACAGCACAACCAGCATTTATGTCAAGGGAGAGGTAGGTGGGGCATGCAGGTGGGTGTTGCGGACCTGTGTGGCAGTGGGAGGGGTGCCTGAGAGCTCCCTCTCATGATCCACAGCAGCGTTGAGAGCTGACACTGCCATGGGTCATGGAAGGGAGCACTACCCACCCACCCTAGGGAGGGGTCCTTCAGGGGCCCTCAGCCAGGGCCCATTCTGGCTGCCCTCTTGACGCCAGCCCTGCTCACAGCTCTACAATGCCCAGAGTTCCCTGGGAAGAGAGATTGATGGTTAAGCTACTCTAGGAAATGTAGGTCTGTGAGGGACTAGCACTTTATATAACTAGCGATTCGGATTTGTTACAGAATTTTCCTTTAATTTGCTTATTTGCTATAGTTGGGGATAGGATTTTTATGTAGTGATTTTCAGCTGCTATTTTTGGAAACAGATTTTTAAAAAATCTGTGTCTTAAATATTGATATTACTACCAATATTTTCACTGATACGGTATTCCCTTTAATTCATCAACATTTCCTTTCAAAATATCATATCAAGATCAATATTTTTCCCCAGTGGAAAAAAAAAGGAGTGGTAAAAGCGTCAGCTTGCAGACAAAGACCAAATTCAAATTTATACCAGCCTGTTGGGGTGACGGGATGCTTTCAAATTGGCACCGGCCAATGGATCCCATCCCTACATATAACCCTAGATCTTTAAGCTAGACTTGGATCAAACTGACCTCCAAATTGAGAATGCCTTCAACAAAAAGGACTGTCCTTGGCAAAGTAGAGCCCTTGGCCATCCGAATGACAATGTGGCATAGAATCACTGGAATTGTCTACATTGACTGGCAGTGGCTTTTCAGGGTGACAGACCAGTGATCTTTCCCAACCCTACAAGGAGTTGCCTGGGACCGAACTTGGGACCTTCTGCATACCAAACAGATACTCTGCCACCGAGCCACGCCCTTTGCTTATCTTGAGGTGGTAGAGTCAGCAATACTTCAGGCTGTGGATGTGGGTTCCTTGTTTGGTTTTGTTTATATTGGCCCATATAGAAAATTCTCTGGTGGTGATGGTGATTGGATGTTGTTGTTGTTGTTGTTGATAATGATAACAGATGTAGCACTTCCAGGATGAAGCTGGTAGCTGCGCTGCAAGCTCCTGCAGTGCTAATTTTCTACATGAAGGGTTTAAAAAAAAAAAAAAGCAGAGGGGAACATTCAAAAATGTGATTTTGAAAACTGAAGTGGTACGGTTCATCTGCCACCTTAGGATTCTTCCTCATTCTGCTGCATGTTTACCGTAGTCCATGCCATTGCCATTACGCTATGTCAACTTTCTCCTGTTATTAGCTAATTTGAAACTAATTTGAAACTGGTAATTGTCCACCTCTCCTGTTTGAAAATGTGATTCCTTTGCAATTCCTTAGAATCATATAGACTCTTCTAATTCTTTGACTACGCCTATGCTATCTCTAAGCTTCAAACACACACACACACACACACAGAGAGAGAGAGAGAGAGAGAGAGAGAAGGAACAGGGGCATGCCTGAAAAACTCTATCTAATAGCACAAAACCTCCTTAGCTCTCTGCTTACATGTTTCACATAAAAAGCTTTCTCTAGTGCATGATTTTGGTGGTAATTCTCCTTTTCCGAAGCTTTTTGTTAATAAAAATATCCCACCTAAAACATCCTCTGTTAGCCAATACTAACCGCTTGTTTTCTTTTTCAACGCAGCATCCAAGTCATTTGCACTGTCATTATCTGTGCATAATTGTTTTATTTTTTATTTCCAGAACATACCAGAAAGGTTCACCTTCCTTTCTTCTTCTTTTTTTTAAGATCAGGGAAAGAGGAGACAGATACTTGTCTTCAGGAAAGGCAAATTACACCATTACAAGGCTGTTAGTAAAATCCAGAAGCCAGAGACGGCAGTCAAGAAAGGATTACCTTGCATTTTGCCGAAATGTAACCCTGCTTTGCCTCCTCTGAAGACATTCTGTTGCTCTCACCTCCATATACAACTGAGTGATTAATTTACAGTTTGGTGGGGGATGACTTTTAAAAGACTAGGGAGAAACTCAGGCCAATTTCCGACCCCAGCGTTCAGTGTTACCATAAGCCTCATCTCCCCCTTGCTTTCCCAAATACATTTAATGCTAGCCTTCCCAAAAACAAGTGGTATTGCCAAGGAACTTTCCACACCAATTGCCAAATTGGCTTTCTTCACCAGCCCAAATATGTAGGTGGACTTGACCTTTCTGCGATTGCATGAACAATTCGGTAGGTTCTTCGGTGAAAAAAAAAGTAATTTATTGTGTGCCTAGTGCTATCGTCCTCTCTAATCTGCAGATTAACATAAATAATTATTGTAATATTGCACCGTGTTGCAATAATCTTCATGCTAATTGAATAGAACTCCTGCAACCATTTTCTGCCATTTCTGCATGAATTAAGGTTAAGCCATGTGTTTTGTGACGGAAATAGAGAATTAAGGCATAAGACGAAGAAGGGGGGAAACGAATGGTATAATGAAGCGTTCATGAACTTATATTCAGAAGCACTGGCAAATTATTGTTAGAATATTTGCATACAAACTGAAGAATTAAGTTGTCAGCTGATACTCTTTTTTGGTTGTGTGTGTTGTGCAGGGGCTGGCAGGAGAGAGATGGCTCATGCCGTTTTAAAAATGCATTTACCTATCTGAATGTCTGAGCTCAGCAAAACTTTTCACGTGACCTGAGTCCTCCGTTTCAAAACAGAAAGAAAAATTCAAGAGAAGCTGCAGTTGCAGACAGATGTACTGAATTGCACCGATATTTTTAGCATATAGCTGGTTCTCCCTATGAACCAGGCTGTCAGATCAAGAATCTGAATACACACAGATTGCAGACCTACTGATAGGTATTACATTGGTAGTAAGATAGGAGGCATTTTGGTCTCAATCTTGGTACAAAAAGTAACTTAAAAAAAATAAAATAAAACAATAATATAAAAAAATAGATGTTTCTCATGTTGGCACCTTTTACAATTAGCGCTTCTGTATGAAAAAAAGTTACCTAAAAATCTGTGCTATTTCCAGTCAAATTATAAACACAACTAAACGGATGGTTATTTTTGTTTCTTGTCTGATATTATAAACATGGAATCCTGTAAGTAAATAACTAAATTCCTCATTTCATTTCGTGGAATGAAAAATACTTGCTTGCTGTATCTTAAATTTAAAAATCAGGTTGTTAAGTGGGGGGAGGAACTATCTTTAGGACTCTCTTGCTCTGTGTGTGTGTGTGTGTGTGTATTTTTTTTAATTGACCCATTAGTTTGCTCGCGTTCATTGCCAGCACCCCCTACTGAAAGCAAACAGACACAGGCTACCTGGACCTCTTTTGATGAATAGTTTTAATTAAAATATTCTGTACCATAAGTATTTTAATGTTACAGACAACCTAAAAGGTATGCAGTAATAAATTAAGGTACATATTAAAATTAATCTATAAATATCTTTGAAAATTGACAGGAGCTGTTTAAGACTGGGAAGATGAGGTAGATTGCTAATTATGACAATTAAATATAAGAAGTCAAAAGAGAAAGAGGAGAGATTAATGACAATCAATATTCCAGCACCGTTTTGGGAGGAGAATGAAGGAAATGTAATATCATTTAGATGTCCATAAAAGTGAGACATTTGCAGTAAGTTGGAGTCCTGATTTTTTTATTGTATTAAAATATGAGGATGTTACAGTTTTCATCACTTGACCAGTAAATAGTGCACATAAATTATGCCATACAATTTAATATCAGTCTTCCTTTTTGGGGGGGAGGGTCTGGAATGTCAAAAATAATAACACTTTCCCCCTTTTTTAAATAAAATCACCATGCTTTCTGTATTTTTTTAGGCCTTGATCAAAATCCTCTGAATTCATGGGCAACTATCTCTTACATCTGGCCTAAAAATCAGATGCAAGTGGTTGGTGACATAAAATATTTATAAGAGTTTTTTTGCTCCCATTCTGGTGAGATCTACATCTAGGCTGCAATTCTGAACACACTTATTATGGAGGAAGTCCCTTTCAACACAGTGGGACATTTGAGTAACTAATCAGGATGGATGAATCTGTCAATTTTGGTTTTTCTCAGTTCCTCATTTTTGCAATCTTCAGTTTGCCACTTTTCCATATCAGTTTGCAATTATTATTATTATTATTATTATTATTATTATTATTGAACATTCATCAGCATTTTAGTACAAAATTCTCCTAAAATGCACATTTTTGTATGCAATTTTGCCTAGTATACAAATTTTTCTGTAGGCCATTTCCCTTACTATACTGCATTTTGTGTGTTATTTTGGCAAGTGTATGCATTTTTATGTAAACTTTAACCCTGTATATGCATTTTGTACACATTATATGGCTCAAAAACTGCATTGCAAAATTTGGAAAAGTGTGAATTTTGAAGGCTTGCTGTGTTTTGGTTCTCATATTGTTTCAAACAGTGTAAATTAGGTAGATTCACCTTAAAATGTGAACTGAATCAAATTTCTCCCCCAGTCCCTACTCGGAGTCATTGGGCATAGGATTGTGCTTCTAGGCACATAATCATGGGTAAAGATCATGAGCCTAAATCCTCTCATCTGCTCTGTATTTCCTGGAATTTAAGTCTTTCCCCTCCCTCCAATTTTATTTTCATCTTTATGCTTTGCAAATATCAGATGCCGCACTACTTAGTTAACTCAATGGTGTTTTACTCCACACAAATGGAGGACTCATTCAAAACAATGGTTCCAGTGATTAGTTTTCATTTCATATCATGTTGTAGCTATGGGATTTACAATGCCTCTGCAATGCTACCGTCATGTACGTTTATTACCTACCAGAGGAAAATGCAGCTTGAGGAAGAGAGCTGTACAGTGACAATTTTGGTTCTCCGAATGGAATGGAGACTCTGCACCTCTGCTCATTACTGCATTCTCCCATTAAAAAAAAAGGCAACATGGTGTCTTTCAATCAGATGTTTCCTTCTAATTAAGGCATATTCACTTTTTCCCTCTCTCTTTCTCTTTTTTGCTAATTAGGTAGTCTTTGTTGCACAATGTTTGCTCTAATCTTTCGGAATCTTCCTCAGTACCTCGTCATTTCCTTCATTACGAGTTCTCCTAGAATGCAACTAAAGCATGTTAATTTCCCTCCCTCCTGCTAATTATATCCTCATTTACAGATTGTTGCCTTTTCTGATTGGCTGTTTGCACCGGTTGCTGTAACTTCATTAACCATGCCTTCTGACCCTGTTATTTCACCTGACAGTAGTTGCTACTCCACGCGTCCTGTGGTTCTCCACCAACGCATGGTCACTCCTCCCTAGGGGTATCAAGCACAGGAAGAATGTGATGGAGGGGGGGTGGGGAAAGATCCATCACTTGAATTATACAGTTATCCATGCCGCAATGGGTGAATTCTAGAAGTTCGGGGTGTTTTTTTCAATTACAAAACAATACATTTTTAAATGTGATACAATAGGTTGGCATAAGTTTATTTTCTATTTTATTTCCTGTCTGAGGAGCTCAGTAGCAGAGTATGTTGTTTCTCATTGCTGCTTACAACAATCCTGCCAGAAAGGTTAGGCCATTGGTGTTTTGGTAGTGAGCTGGGACCCACTGCCGGGTCATAGCCTTATCTAAGGCGAGTTGAAACAAGAGTGCTACCACCATCCAATTATATGGGTAAAAACAATAAAAATGGGTCTCCAAAGGCATGTTTGGGTTACAGGGGTGCATTAGGCATGAAAATGTTGAAGGCTACTGGGTTAGGCTGAGATATGATGACTGGACTACGGAAATTCCTAAGATTTGAGTCTAGCACCCCGTTGCAACTCCTGGTCCTAGTCTGACACTCTAAGCACTGGCTCTTGGGTCCTATCCTTCCTCCAATGAGCTAAGGAAGGTGTACATAGAACCACAGAATTAGAAGGGTTCTTGGAGGTGACCTAGTCCACCCCTCTGCTCTCAGTGTCAGACTTGCAGTGACAGCATGCAACGACAACACGGAATAAATGAATCCATCCATTTAGGTTTATCTCAATTTCTTGTTTTTCCAATCTTAAGTTTGGTCCCCCACATCAAATTGCAATTTTTTTTTTGAAACCCCTGATGAAAATTCATCAGCAATTTAGTGCAGATTTGATCAATTTGGCTTTAAAAGCCAATTGAATCAAATTTCTCCCCCATCCCTATTCATGGCAGAGCAGAGATCTGAACTCAGGTTTCTCTAGTCTAAATACAACACTTTTTTCCTAACTTCACAATTTTATAAATGTGTTTGGCAGCTTAAAAAGCAAGCATAATGCAAGTCTTCAGTAGGTATCAGGGAGAAATTCACTTCAGTTTGCATTTACAGCTGGATTTATCACCTTCTCACTTTCTGAAACAATATTTATTATTATTCAGTATGAGAACTGACCCACAGCCACTCTTCAAAATTCACACTTATCCAGATTTTGTGATGCAGTTTTCCTACAAAACCATGTTTTTTTAAAAAATGCATAGATTAGGGGAAAGTGTGCATAAAATGAATTGAGTGAAAATAACAGACAAAATGCATTAGGAGAAATTGCTTGCAAATATGTGCACATGAGTCAAAACAGGATACAAAAATGTGTTGATTAAGGGAAATGCATACTAAAATGTTGAAGAATTTCCATGAGGATGTTTTAAAATGCAGCACATTTCTGCAGAAATGTGGAGACTGGAATTTAATGAAACACGGAGACCTGAAATGGACAGATTTTTCCATTCCTAGTCTTCAGTGTGCTTATTTGCATGCTGTGTGTCTGTCTTCAGTACAATATGATGTCATAAGAAATACCACCCCCCAACTAGGATCTTAACTTTCCTTCTGTGAATGGAACAGAATTCATAGGACTCGGATCTTGCAGCTCTTCCTTCCCTTAGTAGTCCTCTGTGCCCCTCCCCCCAAATCCCCCAGGAGTTGGGGAACTCTTGGGAATGGTATGGGTGAGATATGGTGTCATAGGTTGTAGATGGAAGGGGAGTTGATGGAAATTGCCCCTTCTTGTGACCTTAGAATCCAAGCCATTCTCTCCCCCCCCCCAAAAAAAAAGTCTGAACAGGTTTTTCTAGACATGCCTTTATTTTTCACATCTCTGAAGAAATGATTATAAAATGAATTTCGACTTATCTCTTAAAATGACATTGCAAAAAAAAAAAAGTAAACAACAGAGTGATCCAAATAATGCAATGGGGACTGAGAACCAAAGGTGGTCTAATCACCTTTTCCAATGCAAGGCAGAATGTGGAGGTTTCTGTATGCCATTATTATTATTTTATTATTATTATTATTATTATTATTATTATTATTATTTCTATTTCCCATTCCTTACCACCACCACTACCACCAAAAACTTTGGAATCAATGGGAAAGAAATAAACAGGAGCAGCTGAAGGCTGGTGTAATTTCTCATTTTTTCTGTGGCCTTGTTGGGGGAATGAAAGGGATGTGGATCCTGTGGACAAGCCTTCAGAATGTCTCCTTTTCAATCTCTCTGATGTCAAACCTCCGATGCTGCATCATGCTGGAGAGGAACCAGATGTGGACCTCTCTGAGTGCAGACCTCTCTCTACCCTAGGAGGGGTTGATCCAATAGCAACATAGAAAGCTGCCTTATACTGAATAAGACCACTGGTTTATCTACTGTAGCTCAGTATTGTCTACACTGACTGGGAGTGGATATCTAGGGTTTCAGGTAGGCTTCTCTCCCAATCCTACCTGGAGATGCTGGGGATTGAAGCCAGGACCTTCTGCACACAAAGCAGATGTTCTACCACTAAGCAATGGCCCTTTCCATGGCCCCTTGAGCTGTCATCCCAGGGTCCATAGAATTGCAGCAATTCTTTAAATTGTGACAAGACAAGAACAACAGAACAAGGGCACAAAACTGGGATTTGAGTGTTTATTATAGGCTCGAGAGAGCATATTACACTACAGTTGTGCAAATAGCACATTTGCAGCACAGTCCTAACCACATCTACTTAGAAGTCAGTCCTTTTGAATTCAGTGTGGCTTACTTCCAGGTAAGTGGGGTTAGGATTGCAGCCTTGGCTCACGGTTCATTCCTATATATCCTAAATATTCCTGGAAGTAAGCCACACTGATATATTCCAATATTTGCACTAGGGATGCAACAAACATCTGTGGTCTACATTTTGTGAAGTGAAAACTGAACATAGTTTCAGATTAGCGTCCTGAACATAGATGGAATAGGTTTCTGTTCACACTTGAAAAGGAATTGTTTGATGTGCAGGTGCTTAACAATTATGTCAATGGCACAGAACTGGGGAAGGATGCACAATTGCCCAATACGATGGCCCACAAGAAAGTGGACAGCTACTGTATCTGAACAGAGAATAATGATAAACAAACTCTAATACCATATTGAGCAATTGTATTAGCTAGGATCCTAGCTAGCATATAAATAACCATTCACATTATTTAAAAAATTCCTTTTGGAAAAATAGCACATTTGCTTTTGCAGATAAACACCCCAGATATGCAGTTTCACTTTTTTTGTTGTGTGATGGAAATATTTGAAGAAATAAATTGGGGGATTCCATGTATCCCTGCTTTGCACTCCTTGCATATCTGAACCATCCATTACCAGCTTCAGAGATTCATGGATGCAGCACATGCAGGGGTTTATATATATATATAACACAAGTTAGTTAATATGAAAAACGCTGTATCTAGTTGTTTGCAAAATTACTTTTGTTGATTAAAAGGCTCTTCAGAACTTCCGGCTTGTGAAAGGGTTTTAAATTGTCTAATTTTGATTGTGATTGCTATGCAGAAAAAAAAAAGCAAAGCAAAGGCAAACCATTATATCACTGAATCTTTGTTAAGCAGGCCTTGAAAGTGCTTGACAGCATAATTAATCTTGTGATATGAACAAAGAAACCAACTCAATAGTATTGAAGATGCTTATTAAAAATACTAAATACCTTTTTCCACTTAAAAACCTTTTGAAATAGCACAGTTAAGTGTCATTACCTTTTTGTTTTTTTGCTGGATTTTAGTCTAAAAATGATACAAGGGATGCATAGCAGCCAGAGGATAAAAGAATAAACTTAGTGACAATAAAAATTAGTTTGCAAAAAAGAAAAGAAAAGAAACAATGCTCCTTGATTTGGAAAGTCAGCTAAGCTATTTTTGAGCATTAAAAAGTCATGTGCTTTTCTTGTTCTAGCATAAAAAGCATGCCTTAAAACAGGGGTGGAAAATCTGTGATCTTCCAGATGCTAGGGAACTACAGCTTCCATCACCCCATAACTATTGGCCATGTTGGCAGTGGCTGATGAGAGTTGAGGTCCAACAACACTTGGAGGGTTGCTAGTTAGCCACTCCTGCTTTAAATGATATGCTCTTGTCCACCACACTGCATTTTAAAAACAAGTTTTTCTATAAATCCATGAGGGCTAGCAATGCCCTAAAAGAACAGGCAGGTAGACATGATCTTAAGAACACTCTATCAAATAAATGAAATAGGAATGTAACAGGTATCAGACATTTGAGAAAAGTACAACCCATCTTTTGTGTTTCAGGATCTATTAGCCAGTTCCAGGCATCAGTTGTTGTACAGACAGATACCACTATAAGAATTGTTGATGGAAAATGAAAATGTTAGATGCAATGGACAGGCAATAACTTCTGGAAAATATTTAGTTACTTGCAAAAAATGTAATAACTGGACAAAATGTGTCTCTCTTCCCCACTCCAGCCCACCTGTTCCAAGTGCAAACATTGATTGTAACTACATCCTTAGGATCAAATATGAGCACTGTTGACTTCTTGGCATAGGAGAAAAGCAGAAAAGAACTATGGAATTGGCTCCCACAAAAGGCAGTGAGGGCCAGCAACTTGGGTGGCTTCAAAAGAGGATTAGACAAATTTATGGAGCATAAGGCTATCAATGGCTACTAGCCACAATGGCTATATTCTGACTCCAGTGTCAGAGGCAGTATGCTTCTGAATGCCAGTTGCTGGGAATCAGAAGTGCCAAGTGCTGTTGTACTCCGGTCCTGCTTGCACGCTTCTCATATGCATCTGATTGGCTGCTGTGAGAACAGGATGCTGGACTAGATGGGTATTTGACCTGATCCAGTATGGCATAGTAGTTAGAGTGTAGGATGAGAACCTAGGAAGCCTAGGTTCAAATCCTCACTCAGCCATGATGGCTTAGGCCAATCACTGCCTCTCAACCTAACCTTCCTCACAGGTTGTTGTGAGTAGAAAATGGGGAGGGGGAGAACCATGTATGCCACCTTGAGCTCTTTGAAGGAAAGATAGGATATAAATGTAAAAAGAGATTAGTGTTCTTATGGTTTTTAAAGTTGTGTCACCCTTATTATGACCCTTAATGATTTATTGTAATTGATGAAGGTATTTTTGTTTTGTTGTCATTTGTGGATATTTTGTTAACACGATCATAAGTGAAATGGATCCTTGAATTTTGCTAATTGTTTATTTTTAGTTTTATTTTGAATTATTAAAGGATGACAGTGGGTTTTTTGGTATATTTTGTCATTTCTGTGGTTGTAAACCACCTTGCGTACATTAATGTAGAAAGGTGGTATACAAATTAAAAATGAAATAAAAAAAATGAAATGAAAATTATACAGTAAGATATCTGTAACCAGATAGGTTATTGTTCTGTTTAACTAACTGCCATCCCCACAGTGTAGGGTGCCTCTGGTCTGGCCTTCTCTCTTGAGTAATCCTCCCTTGCTCAGAACCCAAGGGCAGAGCTCAAGGCCAAACACATTCAGTGATGTTTCAAGCAAGGCTTATCCATATCATACAGGTAGAGAAAATATATTAGCTGTGGATGGATACGTCCTCCAGATAGCTACCTGTGCCTTAAGATGCAGGCATAGGGAATTCCATTTCACCCTCTAAATGACATCACAGGGTGCTCACCAACCTTCCTTTCTCATATTCTCCCATTACCCACACTGACCCTATAAGCTATGTTCTACATAAGTACATAAGAAGAGGCTGGTGGGTCAAGCCAATGGCCCATCCAGTCCAGCATCCTGTTTTTACAGTGGCCAACCAGATGCCCATGGGAAACCTCCCAAGCAGGACATGAATGTATTAGTCCTCCCCTCTCCTGTGGTTTCCAGCAGCTGGTGTTCAGAAGCAGAATATAGCCAGTTTGTCTAGCAGCCACTGATAGCCTTGTCCTTCATGAATTTGTCTGTTCCTCTTCTAAAGCAATCCAAGGTGATGGCCATCACTACCTCTTGTGGGGGTAAATTCCGCAGTTAAACTATGTGCTCTGTGAAGAAGTACTTTCTTTTGCCTGTCCTGAATCTTTCAAAATTCAAGTTCATTGGATGTTCCTGAGTTCTAATGTTATCAGAGAGGAAGAAAAACTTTTCTTTATCCACTTTCTCCCCACCATGCATAATTTTATATGGTTGCCCATAAGTCGGGATCGATTTGAAGGCAGTCCATCCATCCATCCATCCATCCATCATGTCACCTCTTACTTGCCTTTTCTCTAAACCAAAAAGCCCATAATGCCACAACCTTTCTTCATAGGGGGGGTTGCTCATCCCCTTGATTATTTTGGTTGCCCTTTTCTGAACCTTTCCCAGCCCTATAAAATACAGATTATGGGGTTGGGAAAGGTTCAGAAAAGGGCAACCAAAATGATTATTTATTTGTTTGTTTGTTTATTTGTTTATTATTTATTTATATCCCACCTTTCCTCCAAGGAGCTCAAGGTGTTATACAAACATGGTTCTCCTCCTCTCAATTTTATCCTCACAACAACTATGTGAAGTAGGCTAGGCTGAGAGACAGTGACTGGTCCAAGGTCACCCAGTAAGCTTCATGGCCACACAGGGATTTAAACCCTGATCTCTCAAGTCCCAGCCCGACACTAACTATTATGCCACACTGAGATCAGGTGACCAGAACTGTATACAGTATTCCGCTTAAACAATGGTCTACTTTTAAAAAAATCTACTCAAACCTGGATCTTTATTAGATGCCACACCCATCATTGATTTGGAAAAGATCAAATGTTCTGACTATGTCTTCCAATCTGGGGGGGGGGGCAAGAAAACAGGATCAGGACCAAAAGGTGTCCACAGATCACCTGCTTTGACTACTCCTATTTTACAAAATAAGGCTAAAAAGAAAATAAAAGAAAAAACTCAATACGTTAAAAGGAAGTCTTTTTTTAAAAAATGAAGGGTATTTCTATTTTGGCTTACATCTGAAATTTAAAAAGCAAATGTAACCATTTTTGTGCCTTGATTAATTCCAAGCTGTGAGGTTGTCAATACTGTTGTGTTTTTGCACAGTACAAGTATTATTATGCTATTCTTTTCATCTAAATGCTAGGTAGGTTATTCAGGCCAATTGATCTCATGATGTAATCAAGAGGGAAATGTAAAGAATCCCGGCATTTTCTGATTTGCTGTGTGCAGAATCTTTGGCTTCTACGCAAGACCAAAACTTTTTACAATATAATAGTTCTAAAAGGTGCTTTTAAGCAAGGCTTTCAGGTCAATTAATGTCTTTGTGAACAAGCTGAAAAACAATCCAAGATTGAACATATTCTTCTATGTTCTTAACTATTTATTCTTAGCACAATAAAACAAAGCCTCAGTTCTAACAATGATTCAGAAAATAATCTTCTATGCAATCTGCTTACGGAAGCACTCATGGAAAAATAAGCACAGGTTGTGGGGTATTTCCACCCCCCCTTCAAAAAAATGTCATCATTAATGGTACATGCATTTGCAAACACAAAGGGCACAGTTTTGTTCCTGAAAAGCTACTTAGCCTCTCTCAGTGACACTCTGTGTCTGTTTAAATGTATGTGTTGGAAAATAATGGCTCCATCCTTTTCACAAGATGCTGATTTACTTTTGGGTGTGCTTTTTTTAATCAGATACTTAAAACTATTTGGTTATCACTGACAATTACTGACAGGAAATATTGTTGAGCGAACAGATTGCTAAGAAGGTTACAGTGAAGCTCTTTTCAGACATTATAGGGATGGTATGAGAATGCATGTTCTGGGTGGGAGAGGAATTGAAGTGATGGGGGGGACATTTCTCCCCCAACCTACACACATTGGGTTGTATTGAACTAAGTCCTGTTTAGAGAAGGCCCACTGAAATTAAGGAACCCAAGTTAGGCTGTAATTCAATACATAAGCTCCATTGGGTTCAATGAGGCTTACTCCTATGTAAGTGTGTATTGGATTGCATCCTTAGTCATGTCCGCAGCACTGAGTACCACCCATTCATTAGAAATAGGGACAGAGAAATAGGACAGTTTTGGTTTCTCTCAGTTTTTCCAGTCTTAAATTCAGTTTGCCTCAGTGCAAACCTTTGCAATATTTACATTTACATTTGTTACATTCTAGTCACTTTCTACAAAGAGAAAGTCTCAAAGTCTCTTTACAAAATAAAATACAAACAGATAAAATCAATAAAGAGCCAAATTTAAAATGATGCACAATACAAAATCCCTAAAATACTCATCCAGCGGTAAAATATGCAGGACAAGTCCTACCTCACTGCAATAAAATATATGCACCACAGAAGAGGCCAACTTAACTACACTAGAAGTAACAGCACCAGCTTCAGCAGAAGCAGCTGACTCACCAGAGAGCAGATCCTTCAGTGTCATCACTGACTGTTTTTGAAAGTCCCCTCTGTTTCAGAAGTGGTTTGTCAGGCAGTGGGAAAAGCAAGCCCAAACCAATATGTATATGTGGATATATGTAGGTTTTAAGGCACATTTCTCCAAATTGACACTTTTTTGTGCACAGTTTTGCTCAGATGTTCAGTTTGCAAGCAATTTCCCTAAACAATGCATTTTAATATATATGGTATGCATTTTTGGGGGGGCAGAGGTTTGGAATATGGCATAGCAAAATTCAGAGACATACAAATCTCAGAAGACAGCTGTGCTTCGGGAAGGACGAATTAGGTAGGTTTGCATTAAAATGTCAGCTGAATGTCCCCTCCAACCTTTGTGTGAAGAGAGCCCTCAGCCACACAATTTGCATCCATGTCAACTGTCTCAGTTGGTTTCCAGAGGGGCTGTTTTAAAGTGTTGCACCTAAGGAAGCAGCTGCTGGGAGGCAAAAGCCTGCCCCTTGCAGCGAACCCTTTGGGTATAAAGGTCTCCTGAAAGGGTAGGTTTTTTCCCCTGCATCAGCTTCCCTGGATGTAGCACTTCAAAGGAGGGGGTAAACCAGAATGTTTTCTCTGGCTCAGTTTTTAATCCAATTTGGAGAAGAATTTGGGTCGGCTAATATTTTCTTATCCTCCTGAGCCCCCAAAACTCATTTCTCAGCCTTAACCAGATGAACTGGGTTGGTGTCTCTAGCCCAAACCATGGCAGAAAGTAATTTCCTGCTTGGCTTGAGAGCACTGTTGCACAGTGGACGTCGGTGCCATTAGGAGACGTGGGGCACTGCCCCACCAAGCTCAGTCTGCCCTCAGCCAGACCCCACCTGCCTACCTCCTTACTTACAACCAGTCTAGGTCACTGTTCTTCAACCTTTGGTCCTCAGATGTTGTTGGACTAAAACTCCCATAATCTCCAGGCAGCATGGTCAATGGTCAGGGATGATGGGAGTTGTAGTCAATCAACATCTGGGGATCCAGGGTTGAAGAACAGTGGTCTAGAGCAGAGCTTGGAAAAGTTACTTTTTTGAACTACAACTCCCATCAGCCCAATCCTGTGGCCACGCTGGCTGGGGCTGATGGGAGTTGTAGTTCAAAAAAGTAACTTTTCCAAGCTCTGGTCTAGAGGGTGGCACTGTCTGTCATCCTCTTCCTCCGTAGTCTCAGTGTTGCCTCAGTAGAACTCAACAGAGAGGAGGATGGGGACAAAAGCAGAATTAGTTGGTTCCACGTATCATTGGCTCTAGCTTCACCAGCTATTTGGTCTGGCTTCACCTGCTATTGGCCTTCCTGTCTTCTGCCCTACCAATCCTAATGAGCACCAGCCTCCTCTGCTCTTATATCTGCTCCAGTGCCTGTCACACTCCATGCCACAAGGCCACAGCTGGGATTTGCCACCTGGCTTGCCATCCTCACCTGATGACCAATGTACTACTAGCCTTTGCACCACTCCTTAGTTCCCGTACTTAGCTATCTTTCAGAGTCTGAGCCTCAGGGGACTTAGTGACCTTATTGGTAGAAGAATTGATCAGTAGAGGACAAAACCATACAGAGGAGTCCTGTGCACCTTCAGGATCATGTTCTTTCATATATTTGTCCCCATGTTCTGTGTCCCTGTTCCCAGAGATTACCCAAGTTCCCTCAACCCCAAGAAGCACAGCAGATGGCTTCTTGGAGAAGCCATTTGTGGATAGCCCCCACCTTGTGGAATACCTCGCCAGGCGAGATCCATCCAACATAGGAAGCTGCCTTACACATAGTCAGACCATTGGCCCGTCTTGCTTAGTATTGTCTATCTGCACTGACTGGCAACAGCTCTCCAGGGTTTCAGGAGATGCCGGAGATTGAACTTGGGGTCTTCTGTGTGCCTGGCAGATGATCTACTGCTGAGCTACAGCCCTTCCCCTAACAACACTTTATTGTTTCGGGTGGCTGGTTAGAACATGGTTGTTTAAAGAGACTTTTGGCTGATTGCCCCTTTTGTTTACTCTGCTTTATGCTGTTCCCTTTATGACTGCTGTTCCTAGGAATGCTTTTTGTTTCTCTGTGTTACAATTGGTTTCTTTTGAGTGTTCGGCACTATATATCTTTTGAAATGCTTCAAAAAGCGTTTGATTTGTAAATCACTTTGAATTAATTCTATTTGGGGAGCAAGACAGCTTATGTGGGGGAAGAGGTTTTTTGTTTTTTTGTTTTTGTTTTGTTTTAAATGCATGACCGGTTGGGACATAAGACAGGGCCTTTTCTGTTGTGACACCCAGGCTGTGAAGTTCCTTCCCTAGGGAGGTTTGATTGATTCTCTGTCTTTTAATCTTTAAGTCAGTGCTGGGAAACCTGTGCCCCAGCCCCATATGCTATTATAAAACAGCTCCCATCTTCATCATCATCATCATCACCACCACCACCATCATATTTATTAACTGATATCCTGCCCTTCCTCCAGAAAGGAGCCATCAGCAGTGGCAGCTGGTAGCTCCATGTTGGTGAGGCAATTAAATCCACTCTGGTTTTAGTTCAAACTTTCAAGGAGCTGTCCAAGGTGCTTATTCCACCAGTGGCCATCAGTAATACTGGTTGCGCTGAAATGAGCTGGTGTTTTTTGTTAATAATAGTAGTAGTAGTAGTAGTAGTAGTAGTAGTAGTAATAGTAATAGTAATAGTAGTAGTAGAATTTATTACCTGACCTTCACCCACAGGTCCCAGAGTGGGTTACAACAATTTAAAAACACATAATTAAAACAGTTTAAAACCTCTTGAAAGTGGCAAGTTCTCTGAGCTTGTTTTAGGTAAGCTGTCAAGATTTGTTTAATTCACTGACCTTTGAGTCCAGAAGAAATTTCTGCCTGTCCTGCATTTTGCTATTATGTTTTACTCTGTTCTTGGATTTAAAAAAAAAACATTTTAGATGACATTTTCTTGTATTTTTCCATGTTTTTATATGTAGACCTCTGTGGGGATGCTTTGTAGGACCCCAAAGCAGCATACAGAGAAGTTAATAAACATATTTATTGTGAAATAATCTAGATTCAGAAAAATCTTATAGTATGAAGACCGCCCCAAAACATTTTGCTGCCAGAGGCAAAGGACCAGATGGCACCTATGCATTGCACTTACAGATGTTGCCCAGGCTGGCAGTAGAGATGGGGAAGCAATCCAATCAATTTGTATTTAAAGCTGAATCTATCAAATCTGCACTTTCCAAAACAATATGAGAACTGAAACATAGCAATCCTTTGAAATTCACACTTATCCAAATTTTGCAATACAGTTCTCCAAACAAATAATGTTTACAAACATACATATATTAGGGGAACGTGCATAAAAATAGATATCCAGTGTGGTATAGTGGTTAAGGTGTTGGACTACGACCTGGGAGACCAGAGTTCGAATCCCCACACAGCCATGAAGCTCACTGGGTGACCTTGGGACAGTCACCGCCTCTCAGCCTCAGAGGAAGGCAATGGTAAACCACCTCTGAATACCGCTTACCATGAAAACCCTATTCAGAGGGTTGCCATAAGTTGGGATCGACTTGAAGGCAGTACAAGCACAACACAATGGTGAAAATAGCATACAAAAATGCATTATATCAGGAGCCATTGCTAGCAAAAATGTGCACATTAGTCGAAACTGCCTACAAAAATGTGTTTATTAGGAGAAACACACACTGAAATGCTGAAAAATATTTCATGAGGGCTTAAAAAAAACACAAATTGCTGCAGAAGTATGGAAAACTGAATTTAGAGGGGGGGGAATGAGAAACAGAGAGATCTGAAACTGACAGATCCTTCCATCCCTATTGGTAGTTGAATATTCCCTTGGAGATTGGACAGCATCTTCCAGCAGCTGGCTCTAGAGGGGCCACAGCGTGTCACATGACACACACAGCTCTATCCTCCAACACCTTGCCACTGCTCCTCATCGCCTGCATCTGCTGCCTAAAGGCAGAGCCAGCTGTGCATCTTACAAAAGTTGGGTGGCAGTGCTGTATTGCTCTCCGGTGAGTTTAGACGGACAGCAGAATTGCTTTATTTCCACCCTCTCCAAAACAATGGAGTAGATCTGGAGTGGATCTTTTTGTTTCAAGGAGGGAAAGGCAATAAAACCACATCCTTCATTGGATCAGTGACTTTCAGAAGCAAGAGGCTGCGCTAGAACACCCTTGCTGCTGAAGAACTCCCGTCCAACAAGAAGTGATTTTTGTCATCTTTCCTTGCTGGATCGGAGGGTTTCTGTGACGCAAGGCATGCAACTCAGTCCCCATCTGCACTGTACATTTAAAGCAGTATTATTTAAAGCACTATGAAAAAGAGCTAAAATTCCTAGAGTTAAACAACCAATCCCTCTTCCCAGGGAACTCTGAGACTTGTAGCTCTTGAATTGGATTCTTTGGGGGACGCCATGACTGCTTAAAGTGGTATGATGCTGCTTTAAATGTATAGTGCAGATGGCGTCTAATGCCAGGGATCTCAAGGCTTCTGAGGAAGGGAAGGATCAAAACACACCTGCCCCTTTATTTCCAAATTGGGTTTGGTACTCTCCGAAAAGCAATCGCTCATAAGCTGTCTTTAAAATCCTTTTTGCTCTGTGGGAGGCTATGGTACCTCCATGGAATTCCATTCCAGTTCTATATGGTACAGCCCTCCTGGGATAATACCTCTTCAGAATAGGGGAACCCCATGGCTGAGTTTCATCTTGTGAAAATAATAATCACACAAAACCTCCCTAGACACAGAAAATTACCCCATTATGGAGAAGGCCCTTCCCCCAACCTCTTAGCTTTCTGCAATCAGGGAGGGCGACCGTTGATGGGAAATCCTGAATCCCATGGTTCATCTGTTTCACTGACAGCAGTGCTAGTTTCAATCAAGATGCAGAATCAGCGGTAGCCCAGATACCTTTTCTTTTAAGGTGGAGTTCAGCTGCAACCCAAAATATGAGAATGAAAGATCACAGCCTGCAAGACTGGCAGCTCTGATGATTTCAACAAATTCGTTTAACCAGGAAGAGCACAATAAAGTCAGTGCGCTTTCATTGCACTTGCAGAGTTTGACCCTCATTTACAAGTTAGGCAGTCAATCAATGAAACAAAGTGGTGTGTTTTCTCAAACCATTGTAAGAGTGCAAAGGTGATAAACAGCATAGTAACAGTGCCAGCAAGCCACCAGAAGCAATAGCAAAAACTGTCTTGTACAGCATATGTATAGTTCAGGCCTTGTCTTCACACCTCTGAATGCAACAAGAATACCCATCAGATTCAAGCTGTTGCTGTAATCGAAGAAAGAAATTTTCATTGAGTCATTGCTCAGAGTTACCTGGAGGGATTATTTTTCTGCTTCTTATAATTTAGGCAGATTTCTGACCAGCAAACTATTGGTAGAGTTTACGGATGGAAGAAACTAAGAGAACCCAAATGGGAACATCCTCCCATCCCTAGCAGTGATTTAGGCATTCTCCTGGACACCCTGGCCCCTGAAGACCTAGCTCTGAAGGACCCCTTTGGCACTTCCTGAGAGCGAGGTAAGGCAGGGAGGAGGAAGGGGAGGGAGCAGCAAAGAGCCTTGGCTCACTGGCTGGATAGCTGACTAGACAGCCACCCAGCCAAGCTAATAATGAAGCAAGCATGGGGCTGGGGGATGCCACTTTGCTGCCTCCCTCATGCCTGCCGCTTGAAACAATTGTCTCAATTTGCCTCATTATTGCCTTGTCCCTAGGTGCTCACATTACAAGATAGTTATTTTGAGTTGAAACAGGGCCATGACTTGGAACTGCAGTGGCACTTGCTGAAAGATAAACTGAAATGGGTGGGCAGATAAGTCAGGAGAAACCTATCAGGGAAGAACAGTGATACCAGGGAAAGACCTGGAAGAACAGTGATATCAGAGAAGGACCTATCAGGGAAGAACTGTGAACCAGGAAGTTAGTGGCTGTAAACTCAGCTCTGCCATGGACTCACTGGATTAATTTTTAAACATCAGCTGCCTCTGAAATATGGTGACAATATTAGCCCACCTTCCTGTGTGTTGCAAGGACTGCTGCAATGGTGAGGAACCTGTGGCTCTCCAGATGTTTTGGGTCTCCAACTCCCATCAGACCCATCCAGCATGCCAATGTTCACATATGATGGGAGTTATAATCCAACCACATCAGGAGGACCACAGGTTTGGCATCCCTAGACTACCAGATCTAAAGTTTATAACTTTGTGATCAACCTCTCCAGATCACATTCCAGCTGGTGAAATCTAAACAGCATTATCCTGTTGCTGCAGTTGCATTCCTAAACCTAATCAATCTGAATGCTTGATTAACTGGGAACCTCACACAAAATAATCTGTAAATGAAGAACTGTATCATACTGGAGATGCCTTACCATGCATGTTGTTAATGATCCCAGAACACATCCCATACATAAGCCTTGCTGAGATCCCAATTGCTCAGGGGAACATTTTAGAACATTGCACTCCTGAAATCCTCAAAAACAATAGCAAAATAATGTGGAAATTTGGATTTCTCCAGTCAAATAGTTGTAGTCAAGTCTTGGAATTTCCAAATAACAGTTGCTTCCCAAATTGGAGAACCATCTGAAATGCTCACAGACACACATCCTTTTCTCAGTATAAATAATCTTTGCAGCAGCATGTTTAGCTATTCAAATTTAGCCAAGGTCCCCCTTTTCCCCCTTTACGAAAAGCTTAAACTAAACAAGATCTCACCCCCAACTACAAAATCTTTTTAATGTATTCCTTGTGCTACTTCTGAATATTAATAAAAATTAATAATTGATTTTGCCTTTGGCATTGCAAGATATACTAGTTTTAATTAGTGTACTGTACTCCTATACAATTAAAAAATAATTGATGTCCACACTTGTTGGCGGTCTCTGTGATCTCTCTCGCTGTTGTTGTCAACAAACGCCTTACCAAACAAGTCCAAGTGTGTTGCGCTGTCCATTTGATTTACACACCAAAAGTAACAGACAAATCTTTTTGTGATGAACCAGAACAGTTTTCTCTTTAAATTATGCACAAGTATATTAACTAGAAAGAGGGGGAGAATTAAAAGTGGAGGGCTGCAAGAAATTATGGAAAGGCTATAAAATATTGCATCTATCAATGAATTTGTCTGGAAAACATCAGCACATTGACAGCACATCCTGGCTCCAATGTGGAGTGGCCATCTTGCATTTGTTATGTCAGTTCCATCAAGCATTTAATTTTGATGTCCTCCTTAATCAGCTTCAGTTAGTCCAATTCAGCATATCATGTTACTGTTTTACTACATCATTTTAATTGTACCATGAACTACTTCATTATAGGTCATCTCTTCCCTCTCAAAGGATTGATGTCGAAGGCTCCAAGTGTAAATCCCCATTGGGATAAAAACTAACTTCCCTTCAAAGTATTTGTGTAAGGAATATCTAATAAACAGAAGTTTTCATTGTTAAGAATATTCAAACAAAAGCTGCCAAGTCCCCAGGCATAAATTCCTTTCTAGAATGGAAGAAAAGGGGTGATATTCGTAAGAAAAAAATTCTCTTTTCCAACAGGAGGAGCATGTGTTGTAAGACTTTAATAATGCTTAATTAGCGTGGAGGATTATTTGGGATGAAGACCATTTGAGGACAAGAATGAAGTTGAGTGCAGCAGACAGACATCTCCAGTTTTCAAAGAGGATAGCCGGTGGGCTTTGAGTTAATTATTCTCTTGGCTGGGTCTACCTCATAATGTTGTTGTGAGGCAGGAAACCAGACCAGTTGTAAAGCACACCCGATCTAAACAGGAACAATGGGATCATGACCTGGCAAATGGCCATGATGCTTTGCCCACAAGCCTTCAAGAAGCAGAGCTGGCTCACCCATTAGGCAATTGTTTCAGGCAGTGGGGGACAGTAATTCAGCACCTCTAGGCCCCCACGTCCTTGCCTCCTTCATTGTTCCTCTCTCCTCTTCCCTTACTTTTAATGGTTTGCCGTTAACCATATGGTGATAGCTTGTCTCCACCTTTGTCTCCGCCTTCCTCTGTCTGAGAAAGAAAAGGGGGTCCTTCCTCAGAGTGAGGCATTCTGGAAGAGGTTGCCCAGGAAAGCGCCACCACTGTTTTTCCCATGACATTCCCCTTCAATCTTCATTTTGAGAGCACAAATTTGCATAAGGGGTATAGATTTTTGCAAGGCACTGTTGGCAACCTCCTGTCCTCTACCAGTGATGTTGAGAGTTCTGAATCAGGAATCTTCCACCTTTCAAACCAGCACAAGACTTTCAGGAGGTCAGCTGACATCATTGACAGGCATTAGAAGCAAAACAACAGGAAAGAATGGAAGAAACTGGAAGCTGCAGGAAAATGCATGTTTGTCTTTCTCTGTACAATAGTCCAAAACAGAACAATGGAGGATTCCTGAAACATCAGTTCTTGTGGAGGGGCCAAAGACTAGTGGTAGAACACTTGCTTGGCATGCAGAGCATCCCAGGTTCAATCCCTGGCGTCTCCATTTGAAAGGATCAGACAGAAGTTGGGAGGAAAGACTTCTGTCTGAGACTGGGGAGAGCTGCTGCCAGTCAGAACTTATGCTGGATTAGATGGACCAGGCATCTGCCCTGAAAATGGAAATGGACTGCCTTCAAGTCAATCCCAACTTATGAATAGGGTTTTCATGGTAAGTGGTATTCAGAGGGGGTTTACCATTGCCTCCCTCTGAGGCTAGTCCTCCCCCGCTGGCTAGGGCCTGCTCAGCTTCCCACAGCTGCACCAGCCAGCTCCTTCCTTGTCCGCAACTGCCAGCAGGGGGGGCGACTGAGCTCCTTGGGACTATGAAGCTTGCCCACTGCTGCACAGGTGGCAGGACACGTAACCCTTGAGCCACTCCCAATGGGAGTGATCTTTAGCTGGCCCTGGATACCCAGGAGACACGAGTGGGGATTTGAACTCACAGACTCCGGACTCCCAGCCAGGCTCTCCTCCCCACTGTGCCATACCACTGCAAGGCAAATTTGTATGCTCCTAACTCAGAATTCCAGCAGTCAGGGTGAAATTTGGATGAGGAAAATTTCAGAATCATACCTTGGGCAAGCTACTATCTAGTAACCTCAGCTCCCCATGTGGAATAAGAGAATAATGATACTTACTGGATTCTTATAAAGTATCATTGGATTCTTGTAAGCATCATATGTGAAGCACTTTGAAGGCCTCACATGCAGTATCTTAGGATACACATATTATCTAGCATATATGCATCAACTACATGCATTTTATCTGCATGCATTTTTAGGATCAGGTTATCACATAGGGATATCTCTTTCTGTCTCCCTCTCTCATGCTACAGCAATATGCATTTTAGTCATTTTAAGCAATAGTACTTTAAAAAGTTAAAATATCTACTTGATCAATGGAAACACACCCAGGCGTTAAAACATTGAAAAGTTTTATTCTCCTCTCTAACCCTTACGCCCCTAGATAGCAAACATGAAAAATCAGCAAATCAGATATTTATGCAATTAATGCTTTCATCATGATGAATGGTCTCAATGGCCATTTTAACCCAAAGCGTTGGTAATTCAAGTAACCTATTTGTACTAAAGAGCTGTGAGCATTACACTGAGAATATCTTTCAGTTTGCTTGCTGCTAGAGATAGAAAAATTATCAAACTTTGTGCTGATGGAAAAAAACAGGTATTAGGTTGCTCCTGGAATTCATAAGAAAGAATCAGTCAAAGCAATAAGAATATTGCAAAACAGAGAAAAACACAATGCATTCTTCTCATTAGAAGGTTTATTATTATTATTATTATTATTATTAAAGAATGTGTGTGTTTTTAACAATCTCTAGGTTTTGTTTCAAGATCTCATGGTTTCAGAGAATTCCATCTGAAACTATGAAGGTAAAAAAAATGCTAAAAGTGTAATCCAGAGGAAAGTAAAAAAAAAAAAAGGTCTATGAACCATTCATAGTGTAGTTTCAATTCCCAGAGTGATTTTACAGTCAGTCCCTCTTCCCAGGGAACTCCAGGAATTGTGGCTCTAAGAGGGGAACAGGGGTCTCCAAACAACCCTCAGCACCCTTCACAATCCACACTTTCCAGGATTCTTTGTTGGAAGCCATGACTGTTCAAAGTGGAATAATAGTGGAATAAATGCATGGTGTGAATGTGGCCTAAGTCTGGTTCTCCTCTGCTCCCCAACAACCTAAAGACTGGGGATGGAGAACTTGCGCTCCAGCTGTCATTGGATTCAACTTCCATCAGCTCCAGTCAGCCTGGATGATGGGAGTTGTAGTCCAACAACATAGCTTGCTTTCCCATCTATCCAAGTCTAGGCAAAAGTACTTTCTTCTTAACAGCCAGGGCACAGTGGTGGGCTGCTCACAGTAAGGAGCTGATCCTGCCTTTGCCCAACCACCAGAAATACAGTTCTGCCCAATTCTGCATAAGAATGGCAAAATCAATCTGCTTCCAGCATATGTCACTTTTGCATGTGTTCACCCACCAATCTTGGGCCGCATCTGCACCATACATTTTAAGTGCTATTATACCAATTTAAACAGTCAGAGCTTCCCCCAAAGAATCCTGGAAACTGTCGCTTTTCAAGGATGCTGGAAGTTGTTAAGGAGAAGACCCCTATTCCTCTTACAGACCCACAATTCTCAGAGTGTTTTAGCAATCAATCCCTCTTCCCAGGGAACTTTTGGAACTTTACTTTCCCCATGTGTGGTATTTCCACTTGCCATGAAAATCTGTTCCTGTATTAATTAACCTTTTTTAAAAAAAAACTTCATGAAAATTCACATTTAGTTGTATTTATGAAAAAATGCATTTATACATGTATTTTCTCATAAAGAACGCTTTTCTACTTCGTTTTCTCTCACAATATGTATTTCTCAATTTTCTCTCTCAAAATACATATTTCAACTGTATTTTGTCACATGTCTTTTGAGATGAAGACTGCACTGTAAGCATCCAAGAAGTATGAAAGCTGGCAGAGAACCTAAGCTGCAATCCTAACCCCATTTACCTGGGAGTAAGCCCCATTGAATTCACTAGGACTTACTTCTGAGTTGACATGGTTAACTCTGCAGTCTAAGTTTCTGGCTGTGCTGACAGAGTGGCGAGAGGTGAAAAAACAGTGGGAGCTGGTCCATTAGGGCAAATGGGCCACTGCCCCACCAACCTCAATGTGCCCTCTGTCTGCTTGACTTCTTACTTATAAACAAGCTCAAGGGGTGGGACTTGCCTTTATTGACCGGCCCTCCTTTGTAAACAACAGCAACCCACCTGCCAGGAAGCTAGCAACACGCCCACCCCAGTGAGCCATTTCTGTATATTGCTTAATCAATTGAATTACTTCATTTTCTTGACTTATTTGGGTATTAATGAATTCAAACAGGAAGGTAAATGAAAGAAAAGAGGCCGTTGGACAACCCTCCCCTTTTTTTTTTGGTCAAGAAGAAAGGGGTCTTGCTCTGTGGCTCTTTGGAAACATTAGCAGAGAGTGTGCAAGATTTCTTAAATACCAGATTTATGTCCAAGTGCTCCCTTGCTTACATGAAGCCATAAAAATGACTGAGTGCTATACTGTGTAAGTTGAGCTCAGCACCTTCATGTCCTAAGTGTAAACAAGCAAATACATTTGCTGCTGCATTACCTTTGTGTCAGAGATCCCTAAATGACAGGATGTTTACGGCCGACATCAGCCTGACGATTAAGGTTGGAAAGCTGACACTGTCACTGCCCTTTGTTTTTTTCGACATAACCTTTCTGATGGTGAGGGAGAACTGTGGAGAAGAGCAATACCTATCTATCTATCTATCTATCTATCTATCTATCTATCTATCTATCTATCTATCTATCTATCTATCTATCTATCTATCTATCTATCTATCTGTCTGTCTGTCTGTCTGTCTGTCTGTCTAATGAGAGCCTCCCTAGTGTTGGCCATCTGTGTGGTAAGGTCTGAGGGGAGGGAGAAAAATCTCCCTCCAGGTGCAGGCTGAACCAGCGAGTTACAAACACCGTGGACTGCAGTTATAATCGGTAGAGACTGGGAGACCTAAAATTGATACAAACGAAAGAGGGGGGGAAATAGTAGTGGAGAACCTCAAGGCCAAATGTGGCCCTCCAAGCCTCTGCATTTGGCCCTCAGGACTCTCCCAAAGCCACTCCCTCTCCTAAGCCACACCCCTCTGCCTAAGCCACACCCCTCAGCAGCCCTATTTCATATTCTCCTTGAGCGTTTTTGCCTGGCTGGAATGTGTCCTTGCGTTTTGATAGTGCTTCTTGCTTACCTGGATGGAGGATAGAGAGGGGGGGTGAGTGTGTATGTAGAAACAAACTTACTGTACAAAGGCAAAATTTGCATGCATTGCTCTGCCCACTTTTAGTGTTTGGCCCCACCCACCACTATGTGGCCCCTGGAAGGTTGTCTAGATGAGAATGCGGCCCTCAGGCTGAACGAGTTTCTCCACTGCTGATATAAAACAACCCAAGCAGGTCTATCCTAAGACATTTTGCTTACCCCAGGGCTGACTCAAAATACAGTGGCTTTCCCTGGTGACTACAGTGATGCTTTCATGGGTGAGAGGAAAGCCAAATTATACATACATTCATGGGGCATGCACAGAGTTCCAGCTGCATTGAGCTTCTTGGTAACATTGATCAACCTCCCCTGTTCACCTGTTGCCCCAAAGAAGGGCATAATATGGAAGCATAGCAACTGTGGTTGTGGAGTCAGAAACTACCTCTGGAATGGGAAAACAGCTCTGGTGGTTGATAGAGCAACTTCTAAGTGCCTCTTCTGCCTCCTGAAGGAACCCAGGGCAGCTAAACATCAAAAACCAAACAATATAACAAGGAAAACATTCGTTTGAAATCATTCTAGAATTTAAAATCATGATTAAAACATTTTAAACATGATTATAATTAAAAATATTCTAAACATTCTAAAAACACAGTTAAAACATTCTAACAAAAAAACGTTCAAAATATTCTAAAAACACAATTAAAAACATTCTTCTACAAGTGATCTGCAAGTTGCCAGGAATGGTCCTCTTCAGCCATCAAATGCCTGGGTAAACAAGAATGTTTACAAACTCCTTCTGAAAGTCAAAAGTGATGGAGACAGATGCACCTCACTGGGGTGGGCATTCCACACATGGGGTGCCACCACTGAGAAGGCCTTTTCATGGTTCAGCACCAACCAGGCAGCACTCAGTGGCCGCACACCACCAACAAGGCCTCACCTGATAACTGTAGAGTCCAAGAAGGTTGATACTGGGGGAGACATTCTTTCAGATAAATATAGTAGTGCTTGGACAGAGAATATATCTATGGCTGATCGAGAGAGCATACTTCCCATTTCTCTCAATCAGAGACTTACAAAGAAACAACAGCTCCTCCAACTCTACATTTCAACATACTTTTTCAATTAAATTATTCAAGATGAGAAATAAATTTCTTCCTACTGAGAGCCATATCAATATTTTAATCTGAATGTTGGGACAAAATGTCTTTATTTCTTTATACTTATTTGGACATCTGTAACTTTTGGGGGCATTTAATCTTAAATAGAATGTTTTCCCTCTATAATTTATGATGGGGGGGGAGGAAAAATAATCTCAATAATATATCGTTGGAGTCATTAACTTTGTTTAACAGTTTTGGTTGTAACCCCCTGTTTTGCCTGCTCATAAATCCCAGAAACATTCATATTTTAAAGCTAAATTGAAGAAGGGCTGAGTGAAGTTCCTTTCCCTGTTTATGAGTAATGGCCACAGAAATGTATCTATATGGGCAACTAGGCTGTTTATAGAAGAATTAGCACTACAGTCTTAAATACAGTTAAGGGGCAATTATTAGGGCCACATTCACACTAGACATTTATTCCACTTTTATTCCACTTTAAACAGTCATGGCTTCCCCCAAAGAATCCTGGGAAGTGTGGTTTGTGAAGGGTGCTGAGAATTGTTGGGAGACCCCTAGTCTCCTCATAGAGCTACAGTTTGCCAAAGTGGTTTAACAGTCATTTCCTCTTCCCAGAAAACTCTAAGGATTGTAGCTCTGTGAGGGGAACAGGAGTCTTCTAACAGCTTTCAGCACCCTTCACAAAGTACACTTCCCAGGATCCCTTGGGGGAATCTATGACTGCTTAAAGTGGAATAATAGTAGAATAAATGTCTGGTGTGAATGTGGCCTAAAACACTTCCTTCAGGATGGCATTCTCTGCTTCCTCAGAGGGCTAGATCTAATGGGATTAGGATATAGGATGGTACATTTCTGTTTGACATTTGATGAAAATTCTTAATGGTAAGATGAGTTTGACAATGCAAGCAATTGCCGAATGAGAGAGGTGATGGGCTCTGTCTTGCTGGACAACCAGTGACGTGGACATTCACCATCTACATGGTACATTTAAAGCAGTTTGGTGCTACTTTAAACAGTCATGGTTTATCCCAAAGAATCCTGGGAACTGTAGTTTGTGAAGGGTTCTGAGTGCTGTTAGGAGACACCTCTTTCTCCTCACAGAGCTATAATTCTCAGAGTGGTTTAACAATCCATCCTTCTTCCAAGGGAACTCTGGCTGAAGATCTATTGTTAAAGCTCAGTACCTTTGACATGTTAAACCTGCACATGCAGAAGTAAGCACCAAGGACCTTAGACCCAGGAAACTATGCACAGTAGTGCAGTCATGCTGATCCTAAATTTATAATAAAACATTGCTCTGGCTGTACACACTTTTTGGGTATATACACTATTTGGGTGTGTGGCTATTGGGGGGGCATCCTGATGAGCTCCTGCACTTCACTATACCACTGATTGTGCCTATTAAATTTGGATTTTCCTCCCCTTAAATAGACAGGTACCATCTCTGTTATCTTTGTGGCGCCTACTGAAGACATTCCTCCTTCAACAAGTAGAGACCTTATCCTAGTCTGTGTCTGTGTTGGAATGGCGTTTTTAGATGTTTTTAAAGATGTTTTGTTTTAATATATTTTAAAGCCTATTTTTAAGATGTTTTAGGGTGTTTATAGTGGGGTTTTTTTGCTGCCCTGGGCTCCTTCTGGGAGGAAGGGCAGGATATAAATTTAATAAATAATAATAATAAATTGGAGCAGGAGGAAAAAGATGAAATCCCCGACTTCTCTATGAATCATGTGGTCTCTAACTGACTTGTGCAAACACATGTCATTTTTTGTCCATCCCATGAACAGCTGCCTTTAAAGCTTCATTCTGTTAATTCCAAGAGCAAAGGAATTTGGAGTTTAGAATAGGAGGGTTGTTTGCACTTCATACAAAATGTCTTGTATGGTTAAAAAACAACAAGCGGATACCTTATGGTCCAAATGTGGAAATAGCTCAATATATTGTGACATCCTTAAACTCATCCAGATTCAAACACCATTATTGATAATGCACTGTTTTCTGCATGGAGCTCCTTAGTAAAGTTATTTTATTTTTGCAGCACCAACAACAGAAGAGGGAAATTTTGTGCTATCAGCATTGCCAGGCATAAAAATGCAACCTCATGTAATTTCTGCAGAGAATAATTTGAAAGACAACTCTGCTTCTATAACTCTTGCAGCAAAGAATGCATTATGTCAAATCCATACTATGCTACTTTAAAAAGAAAGAAAGAAAAAAAAGAGGGGGGCACGTTCTGAAACTGATCTCAGACATTTATTTATTTATTTTTAGGGACAATGGACCTGCAACAAAAATATGCATTGTGCTTCAACTAGACAGGATTTGGTGCATTTACATGCACAGTATCTGCTCTGCAGTCTTGATATCATCTAGGCATCAGTGGTAGAACATCCACTGTCATCTGGAATCGTGGGTCCCTATGTATGAGCTATCAGCATAAAAATGGAGCGCGTTAGCCACTGAGAAGAGTCCTTGTCCTTTCATGCTGACTGGAGCCAATCAGAGTGAAAGGAGGTGGATCAGTAACTGAGAAGACTCTTCTCAGTACACAACCTTCCCTTTCAAGATGACTGGCTCCTAGGAACATCTGTTGTAGTGGAGTGTGGACCAGATGAGTGTGGACCAGATGTGGGAAAGTGGAAAAGGGGGCGTGGCTGTGAGGGGGTGTGGAGTGACTATCATGAAGGGAGCCTGCACTTCTGAATTTGCTACTAAACTACTGAGAACATCTGTTTTGCATGCAGAAGGCCTCAGGTTCAATCCCTGCCATCTCCAGTTAGGGCTGGAGAGACTTCTGACTGAAGCTTGGGAGAGCCATGGTGACTCAGTGTAGACCAGGGTTTCCCAAACTGTGATCTGAGATCACCAGTGGTCCATGAGCTTCATTCAGGTGGTCCATGGAATGTCTGGATTTGTCACTGATGTCGGGAGATGACATGTCCATATTCCTATTGATTTTTTATTTTATTTTTATTACTTCTTTTTTCTTATATTGCATTTGATTGTATTAGAATTGCAATTCTATGGAATTCAAAATGGAATGCAGTACCATACAATGCATAAGAAATAAAAGAAGAAATAAAGTGCAATTTAAGAATCATACATCACCTAGCACAGTGCATTGCAATTGCAAAAACAGGCAGAAAAATTACTGAGTGGTCCACCAAGAACCGCAGCAATTTTCAAGTGGACCATAGTCACCCAACCCTCAAAGGCCAGTTTCTACATACTTTTTTTTTCTAAATTACAATAATACAAATTTAGACAAACAAAACTAGCTCAGTAAGCACTTGGAAGGTCCCAGGACTTTGATAGAATGTTGATATAGCTGTGCCTATAGAGAGTGAGTGGGAGGTAAGGGGTGGGGTGGAGACTAAAGATGCCAAAATTTGGACAGACTGTATGGTATGCGTCTATCAATTAAGTCTATGGCTGAGATCACATGAGGTGGGAGTAGGGAAGAATCTGTCAGTTTTGGTTCCCTCAGTTTCTCATTTTTTTAGTCTTAAATTCAGTTCTCTAGGTTTCTGCAGCAATTTGTGATTTTTTAAAAAAAATCCTCATGAAAATTCTTCAGCATTTTAGTGTCAGTTTCTCCTAATAAACACAGTTTTTCTGCAGTTTTGACTAATGTGCACATTTTGCAAGCAATTTCTCCTACATTTTGTATGTTATTTTCATGTATATATTCATTTTCATACACATTTCCCCGTAATATATGCATGTTTGTAAACATTGTTTGGTTGGAGAAGTGCATTATTATTGCAACTGTGACAGATTCGGTTTTAAATGCAAACTGTATCAAAATCTTCACCCATCCCTAGTCATGAGACACAGAATGGGAAAGGGTGAGGAGGAAAATGGAGGAGAGAGGGAATTATCTATTGAAGGCCCTAAAGAGCTTATAATGAGTATCCTGGGGGGAAATTCCCTCTCACATACAGGGATATTTCTGGAAGGAGGGAAGACAAAAGAAATCTTTCCCCTTTCCCATTCTTTAGAGCACCACACCACATAGATCGTTGTGCGATGCAGGTCTCGGCTCAAGGAAACGTGTACAAAACAAATATTTCAGGGGACAATGCTTCTCCAAATGTGCATATTTTAGAGGGAAATATGCACAATTTCAATTCAAATTTTCATGAAGTTTTTAAAAAGCAGAAAACCAGGGTGGAGCCTGTGTGAAACCAATACAGATTGGAAATAAACTGATCCATCCATTCCTAGGTGGCAGTCATTGGGATAATACCAACTAGGAAATGTAAGGTCATTATAAATGGTTTATTTATATTTTAAAACACCCTAAATTTCCATGGCAGACTTTTAAATTATTTCTGCCTCTCTTACACACACAAACGCACGCATGCAGGCACACACACACAATGTAACCCTTCTGTCATCTGAATCCACTATAAATTTATATCTATGTTCCTTCTCCTCCACTTTCTACCCCCTCCTTCCTGAGAAGAAAGCACTGAGAATTTTAAGATGTGAACTAATGGAGATGGCATAGGATGGAGTTTAATATTGGATGCGCTTAACTTTCCCCCCCCCTCGTGTGTGTGTGTGTGTGCAACTGACCGATGTGACATGCCTAACTGTATAAATGGAAGTTTTTATGGTGATAAGATCAGTAGTTACTGAGATATTTATGTGACAAGGTGACAGATATAAAACTACAAAGCTTGCTTTTATGCTTTACATCCTTCCAAAGGAAATATATATATAATTACTAAGATGATGGGTCACTTTGGAGAGAATGTATTAGCTAAATTACCTAATACCTGGCTAAGATCTAATATGCACGATGAGGTCTGTAAAATGCTATTAAAACTATGAACTTAATTTTAGAGGATTTGATTATTTCTGTGCCAAATGGGACCCAATAATGTAGAGAAGAACTCTGTCCAGATCATGGTGCCATCGACCAATAGATAAGAGACTCATGATCCTAAAATGTAATAACATTGCATAGAATCATGTCGATTTGCTGAACCGTTGCCTGGCCTCGACAATGGACTGGATGAGAGTTAACAAACTGAAGCTCAATCCAGACAAGACTGAGATGCTGTTGGTGGACGGGTTCTCTGATCGGATGGTGGATATATACCCTGTCCTGGACGGGGTTACAGTCCCCCTAAAGGACCGGGTTCGTAGTCTGGGAGTCTTTTTAGACTCTTCCCTCTCACTTGAGGCTCAAGTAGCCAAGGTGGTTAGGAATGCGTTTTACCAACTTCGGTTGGTAGCCCAGCTACGTCCCTATTTGAGTAAAGAGGACCTTACATCAGTGGTACATGCTCTGGTAACCTCACGTTTGGATTACTGTAATGCGCTTTACGTAGGGCTACCTTTGAAGACAGTTCGGAAGCTACAACTAGTGCAAAATGCGGCGGCCAGATTGCTGACAAGGACCAAGCGGTCCGAGCATATAACACCTGTTCTGGCCAGCTTGCACTGGTTGCCAATATGTTTCCAGGCTAGATTCAAAGTGTTGGTATTAACCTATAAAGCCTTATACGGTGCGGGACCACGATACCTTGCGGAACGCCTCTTCCGATATGAACCGGCCCGTGCACTACGTTCTGCTACGAAGGCCCTCCTCCGGGTTCCAACTCACAGGGAGGCCCGGAGGGTGATGACAAGATCTAGGGCCTTCTCAGTGGTGGCCCCCGAACTATGGAACAGTCTCCCTGAGGAAGTACGCCTGGCGCTGACTCTGCTCTCCTTCCGGCGCCAGGTCAAAACCTTCCTATTCTCTGAAGCATTTTAAGTTACACTGATTTAATTTTAAAAATGTTTATTGTATTGGATTGTTGATTGTATTTTAGTATTATTTTGTTATTCATTGTATTTTTATGCTATTTTATGTTCACCGCCCAGAGAGCTATTGCTAGTCGGGCGGTATATAAATTTAATAAATAATAATAATAATAATATCATAGAATCATAGAGTTGGAAGGGGCCTTGTAGGCCATCGAGTCCAACCCCCTGCTCACAGCAGGAAATCCACAGCTAGAGCATCTCCCGCAGATAGCTGTCCAGCCTCTGCTTGAAGACATCCAGCGAAGGGGATCCCACCACCTCCCTAGGCAGTCGGTTCCATTGCCGAACTGCCCTTACTGTCAAGAAGTTCCTTCTAATATCCAGTCTGAATCTACGCTCTTGCAACTTAAAACCATTAGACCTAGTCCTACCCTCTGGGGCAGCAGAGAACAAATCTGTACCCTCCTCTATGTAACAGTCCTTCAGGTACTTAAAGAGTGCAATCATGTCACCCCTCAGCCTACTCTTCACCAGACTGAACATGCCAAGTTCCTTCAACCTTTCCTCATAAGACTTGTTCTCCATACCGGCTATCATCCTCATGGCCCTCTTCTGAACCCGCTCTAACTTGTCTATATCCTTCTTAAAATGAGGCGCCCAGAACTGAACGCAGTATTCCAGATGAGGCCTGACTAATGCAGAATATAGTGGGAGTATTACTTCCCTCGACCTGGAAACTATAGCTTTGTTTATGCAGCCCAAAACCGCGTTTGCCTTTTTTGCCGCAGCATCACACTGCTGGGTCATGTTCCACCTGCAATCCACTACAATTCCAAGGTCCTTCTCACACGCACTACTGCTAAGCCGGGTATTTCCCATCCTGTACCCGTGCATTTTGTTTTTGTGGCCTAAGTGCAGAATCTTGCATTTGTCTTTATTGAATTTCATTTTATTAATTTCAGCCCAATTTTCTAGTCTATCCAGGTCCCTTTGGATTTTATTCCTGTCTTCCATTGTGTTAGCTATCCCTCCCAGTTTCGTGTCATCCGCAAACTTAATAAGGCTTCCCTCCACCCCATCATCTAAGTCATTGATAAAAATGTTGAAGAGTATCGGCCCCAGGACAGAACCCTGTGGCACTCCACTGGAAACCTCCTTCCAGTCCGAAGCAGAGCCACTGACGACCACTCTTTGAGTACGGTTTTCGAACCAGTTGTGAATCCACCTGACAGTATTTCCATCTAGTCCGCATTTGACCAGTTTGCTAATCAAAAGGTCGTGGGGGACTTTATCAAACGCTTTGCTGAAATCTAGATAGATGACATCTACAGCATTTCCACCATCTACTAAGCTAGTGACCCGATCACTAGTTGTTCTAGTGTCACACACTCCATAGGTTGGACCCAGACTAAATTAGCTACTTTGAGACCTATTAAAATCAATGCAAGTTAGTGCTAATCAGTCAGGATCTAACCCCACACATCTACTTCTTTTAGGCCTGTAAAATTTATTTATTTATTTTATTTGTTAAATTTTTATACCGCCCCACTAGCATAGCTCTCTGGGCGGTGTACAACAGAAAGTATATACAATAAAATCACATAAATCGGTACAAAAACATATATATAAAAATCCACAAATCTAAAACCAATTTGAACATATTAAACTAAAATGCCTGAGCAAAGAGAAAGGTTTTAACTTGGCGCCGAAAAGATAGCAATGTCGGTGCCAAGCGCACTTCAATGGGAAGACTATTCCACAATTCGGGGGCCACCACTGAGAAGGCCCTGGTTCTTGTAGCCATCCTCCGAGCCTCTCTATGAGTCAGAACTCGGAGGAGGGCCTTCGATGTTGAACGTAGTGTATGGGCAGGTTCATATCAGGAGAGGCGTTCCAGGAGGTATTGTGGTCCCGCGCCACATAAGGCTTTATAGGTTAAAACCAACACTTTGAATCTGGCCCAGAAACATATAGGTAGCCAGTGCAAGCGGGCGAGAACAGGTGTTATATGTTCGGACCGCCTGGTCCTCGTTATCAGCCTGGCCGCCGCGTTTTGCACAAGCTGTAGTTTCCGAACCATCTTCAAAGGCAGCCCTACGTAGAGCGCATTGCAGTAATCGAATCGAGAGGTTACCAGAGCATGGACAACTGAGGTGAGGTCCTCCCTGTCCAGATAGGGACGTAGCTGGGCTACCAACCGAAGTTGGTAGTACGCATTCCGTGCCACCGAGGCTACTTGAGCCTCGAGTGACAGGGAAGGATCTAAGAGTACTCCCAGACTACGAACCCGCTCCTTCAGGGGGAGTGTAACCCCATCCAGAACAGGGTGCATATCCACCATTTGATCAGAGAAATCACCCACCAACAGCATCTCAGTCTTGTCTGGATTTAGCCTCAGTTTATTAGCTCTCATCCAGTCCATTATCACAGCCAGGCAACGGTTCAGCACATTGACAGCCTCACCTGAAGAAGATGAAAAGGAGAAATAGAGCTGCGTGTCATCAGCGTACTGGTGGCAGCGCACTCCAAAACTCCTGATGACCGCACTCAGCAGCTTCATGGAGATGTTAAAAAGCATGGGGGACAGAACTGACCCCTGCGGGACTCCACATTGGAGAGCCCACGGTGTCGAGCAATGTTCCCCAAGCACTACCTTCTGGAGACGACCCGCCAGGTAGGAGCGGAACCACTGCCAAGCAGTGCCCCCAACTCCCAACTCCACGAGCCTCTCCAGAAGGATACCATGGTCGATGGTATCAAAAGCCGCTGAGAGATCAAGGAGAATCAACAGAGTTACTCTCCCTCCGTCCCTCTCCCGACATAAGTCATCGTACAGGGCGACCAAGGCTGTCTCGGTGCTAAAACCGGGCCTAAAACCCGATTGAAATGGATCTAGATAATCGGTTTCATCCAATAGCGCCTGGAGCTGGGCAGCAACCACTCGTTCCAAGATCTTGCCCAGGAATTGAACATTCGCTACTGGTCTGTAGCTATTAAGGTCTTCTGGGTCCAAGGAAGGTTTTTTCAGAAGTGGTCTCACTATTGCCTCTTTCAGACAGCTAGGGACCACTCCCTCTCATAAAGAGGCATTTATCACTTCCCTGGCCCAGCCAGCTGTTCCATCCCTGCTAGTTTTTATTAGCCAGGAGGGGCAAGGATCTAGTGTAGAAGTGGTTGCACGCACCTGTCCAAGTACCTTGTCCATGTCCTCGAGCTGAGCCAACTGAAACTCATCCAATAAAACATGACAAGACTGTGCTCCGGACACCTCATTAGTATCAACTGCTGTAAACTGGGAGTCCAAGTCCCGGTAGATGCATAAGATCTTATTCTGGAAGTGCCCAGCAAATTCATTACAGCGGGCTTATCTTATCGGGCTTAAAATGCTTATCTGCTTGTTAATCTTTTTGTAACTGGAATAATTTTTAAATCTCTGGTAGGAATATTTTCTTGGTTGTGTTCTGAAACACCCACAGACCCACCAACACCTTCATAAAACCATGAGCTACGACTCTGAGGCATTTGGCAAGGGTTTGCCAACCATACAATTCATATCACACATTCACACCTGACCATTCACATTGATATATTTATTACATTTGTCTCCTGGCTTTCCTCTATGATGTTGTACTTCAAGGACAGCTAGCTTTTTTAGGCCCACTGGTACATTAGGATGTTTTTGTGAGTGCAATGACGGCCACCCCCAGGTCACTTTTCTCACAGATCACCTCACTTCCTACACACAAAAAACAGAAATACAGAAAGCACACACACACAAGAAGGTGGATAAAAGTCAAAACCAATAGAATTAATCTGAGACTTGAAAAGCACATGGAGCTGAAAAAGGAAGTGGAAAAGAATGTCACTCTTCCAACTTCCTCCTTCAGCTCTATGTACTTTTCAAGGGATAAAGAGATAACCACCCTTACCAACTCATGACCAAGAGGGCAGAGAGTGTAGCAGGGCTTAATGGCTTTGGGGGCACTAGGGGAAAACTGCAAGGGAACCCATTGTGATCACTGCTGTACATGATTCCTCCACCCACACAGTCACTCATTTTATCCTCATTACAGCCCTCTGAGGTAGGTTAGGTTGAGAGAGAGTGACTAGCCCAAAGTCACCAGTGAACTGAATAGTCAAGCAAGGATTAGAATCTAGGGCTCTCAGGTCCTGATCTGACACCCCAACCACTGCACTGCAATGTCTCAAAGGCACAACACAGACATGTATACATAGTCATTTTCTGGCTACTTTCAGAGCTACTTTGCACATTTCAAGAAGTAGAGTGATCCTTTTGGAGCTCTTTGAAAATATACAGTACTTGTGTTTTCACAGTAATTGCCAAGAAAGAAAATCCTCACAAGAGGATGGTGTTTTCCAACACTGCCAAATGATTTTGGCTCAGTGATAAGAGTTCTTTCCTCCAAAACCTCCAGACAATTCCCTGATGCAGTGGAGTGGTGTTTTCCTCTCTTCTCCCCCCGCCCCCACTTCCCCATCACACACATCCCAGGAGATTATCTGCATCTATCCATACTCTTATTGGCATACAAAAAAGACATGCCAGGAAGCACCAGACCAAATGCAGCTGACAGCATTATGCAAAAGTTACATATGTGAGCAAGCCTCGATCCAATTTCAAGGAGGACTTCGTCCATTTGGCAGAAGAAAGAATCCTTATGTAGAATAAATCTGAAATGCTCAGCAAGGTAGTACTTTTAGTAAGACCAGTGAAAATGGTTCAAAATAGAGGGTAAGGTTGTGAGCTCTCTAGAACTCTTCATCAGCTAGGGTGTTAAACAAAATGGGGGGGGCAGAAATAGACTAAGCAAGGAGCGACGTAGCTTACCGATTGGAACATGTCCAGAGAAGGAAGACAAGGCTGGTGAAGCATCTGGACAGGTCCTTGCGGAGCGGCTTGCGTGAAGAAGAGATCAAAGGGTGGGGTATGTTTACTTAGGCTAAAGAGCAGAAGATGAAAGGGAGTCATGCAAGTGGTTAAGGGAGGTGTATTTGGGTGCCCGGGGCACTGACCCACCAACCTCAGTCTGCCCTCAACCAGCCCCAACCTGCCTGGCTTGCCCAGGGGGTGGTGCTGGCTGTGATATCACTACTCCTCCGTCTCAGTATTGTCTTTGTAGAACTTAGCAGGGAGGAGAATTAGTTGGCTCCACCCGTCATTGGCTCCATGTCACGAGCCCCATGGAAAGGGCATGGAGCAGCTAGCATGGGGAGGATGTCAGACTTTAAATGAAAAAAAGACACTAATGATGTGCCTTCAGGCACACTGGACTCTGAAAGCTCTCACGCGATTGACAGTAACAGATCCCCCCATAGATCCAGTTACCAGTGAGGAGGCCCAGCCTGATCCAGGAGTAGCCTCTCTGCCCAACTTTCACCTCCTTCCTTCGCCCGCTCCACTGTCACCACCACACAGCCCTGCTCCCTCTGCTGGAGAGGACCTTGCTGAGGTGGATCTGCTGCCCTCGCCTCAGACACATAGGTTGTGGTACTGGCAAGCTCAACGAGTCCCTGCTGCCCCTCTGAGGAGGAGTGCTCATGTGCACGTGCATTCTCTCCACAGTGACACTCAGTTCACATAAGTAGGGTGCCTGCCCCTTCTTATTTAAGGTCTGTAAGGAGGCAATGTCTTAATGCAGTGAGGCCATGCCTAGCTGTTCCTAGTAGTGATGCTGAATCCTGTGTAACCTGTAAGCCAATTCATGAAGCGCTCTGACGTGAAACTTCCCATTAAATCTACTAAAGAAAAGCACATTTCCGTGTTCGTGTCTGACACCATTGGGTTCAGGCAGGACACTCAAGCTCTGCCCATCATTGGCTCTGGCTCTGGCTACTGTTGGTCTCCCTGCCCAACTCTGTACCAGTCCCAGCAGGCACCAGTTCCCATTGATAGTGGTCGTCAAAGATCTTAAGATATGTCATGCACAAGATACAGCGGACATATTTTCTGGTTGCTCTAGAGCAGGAGTGGGGGACCTTTGGCCTTCCAGAAGTTGCTGAACCCCAAATCTCATCATCCCTGGCCATTGGGTTTGCTCTAGAAGGTAAGACTACACACACACAAAAAAGGAAACTGCAGGAAGCAGAGTTCAGTCAAACATTAGGAGAAACATCCTAGGAGGCAGAGCTGTTCAAAAGGTGGTGGGTTTTCCTGTGCTGGAAGCATTTATTTATTTATTTATATCCCCCCCTTCCTCCTCGCAGGAGCCCAGGGTGGCAAACAAAAGCACTAAAAACTTTAAAATATCATAAAAACAAACTTTAAAATACAAAAACGTTTCTTAAAAAAGCTTTCAAAACATCTTCTAAGATTAAAAACATTTTATTAAAAGGTTTAAGAACATATTAAAAAGCAACTCCAACACAGACACAGACTGGGATAAGGTCTCAACTTAAAAGGCTTGTTGAAAGAGGAAGGTCTTCAATAGGCGCTGAAATGATAACAGATGGCGCCTGTCTAATATTTAAGGGGAGAGAATTCCACAAGGTAGGGCTACACTAAAGGTCCATTTCCTATGTTGTGCAGAACTGACCTCTTGATAAGATGGTATCTGCAGGAGGCCCTCACCTGCAGAGCACAGTGATCGACTGGGTATATAAGGGATAAGATGGTCTTTCAGGTATCCTGGTACCAAGCTGTATAGGGCTTTGTACACCAAAACTAGAACCTTGAACTTGGTTCGGTAGCAAATGGGCAGCCAGTGCAATTCTTTCAACAGCGGGGTGACATCCTGCCCCAGTGAGCAGTCTTGCCACCGCAGTTTGCACCAGCTGAAACTTCCAGACCAACCTCAAGGGCAGCCCCACATAGAGTGCATTACAGTAATCCAACCAGGATGTTACCAGTGTGTGAACAACAGTGATCAGGCTATCCCAGTCCAGAAAAGGCCGCAGCTCTCTTACCAGCTGAAGCTGGTAAAAGACACTCCTAGTGACTGAGATCATCTGGGCCTCTAGTGAGAAAGATGGATCCAGGAGCAGACCCAGACTACGAACCTGCTCTTTCAGAGGGAGTACGACTCCATCCAAAGCAGGTAACTGTCCAATTATTTGAACTTGGGAACCACCAACCCACAGCACCTCCATCTTGCTAAAATTCAGACTGTTTATTGGCCCTCATCCAGCCCACCACCGAGTCCAGGCATCAGTTCAGGGCTTGCAAGGCCTCTCCCAATTCAGATGTTACGGAGAAATAGAGCTGGGTATCATCAGCATACTGCTAACATCTTGGACCAAATCTCCTGATGACTGCTCCCAAGGGCTTCATATAGATGTTAAACAGCATGGGGGACAAGATGATATCTTATGGCATCCTACAGCACAACTGCCATGGGGCCAAAAGACTGTCACCCAATGCTATTCTCTGAAAACAACCTTGGAAATAGGATCGGAACCACTTTAAAACAGTGCCTCCAATACCCATCTCACCAAGTTGGCCCAGAAGGATACCATGGTCAATGGTATCAAAAGCTGCTGAGCGATAAAGTAAGAATAACAGGGTCGCACTCCCCCTGTCCTTCTCTTGATAAAGGCCATCCATCAGAGTGACCAAGGTGGATTCAGTCCCATACCCAGGCCTAAACCCAGACTGGGATGGGTTAAAATAATCTGTTTCATCCAAGAGTACTTGCAATTGCTGTGCCACAACCCTCTCAATCACCTTCCCTAAGAAGGGGGCATTTGCGACCGGTCGGTAGTTGTCACAAACCAATGGGTCCAGGGTGGGCTTTTTCAGGAGCTGTTGGATCACTGCCTCTTTCAAGGCAGCTGCAACCACTCCCTCCTGCAATGATGCATTGACCACATCCTGGATCCATTTGGTCAAAACCCCTCGGCAAGCTTTAGTAAGACAAGAAGGGCAAGGGTTGAGAGGGCACATTGCTGGCCACACCATTGTAAGCACCTTGTCGACGTCATCAGGCTGCATCAAGTGAAACCCTTCCCAAGAAGTTGCAGCAGATGTTTAACTGGACACCTCATTGGGGAGTATAGTAGATGTGGATGGGACATCAAGACTGCTACGGAGGCAAGCAACTTTACCTTCAAAGTGCCTTGCAAACAATTCACAGTGGGCCTCCGAAGGATCTGAAACTCCATTTCCTGGAGTTGATGTCAACAGACCCCTGACAATACGGAAAAGCTCCACTGGACAGCTACTTGAGGATGCGATGGAGGCAGAGAAGTGGGCCTTCTTTGCTGCCCTCACTGCCACACAGAGGCACGGTTATGATGTTTTACTCATGCCCAATCAGCCTCATAGCACTTCTTTTGCCACTTGTGTTCTAGTTGTTGTCCAGCCTGTTTCATTGCTCTTAGTTCACTGGTGTTCCAAGGTGCAAACCAGGGTCCACAATGCCGGAGAGGGCACTTGAGGGCAACTGTGTCAAGAGCCCAACGCGCCTTGCTGTTCCACAGCATGACAAGGCCTTCAACAGGGTCACCTGCTCTATCTACTGGGAACTCCCCCAGGGCATTCAGGAATCCAGTGGATTCCATTAGTCTCTGGGGGTGGACCATCTTAATCTGTCCACCACCCCTGCAGGGAAGGATTGGAGTCATAAGTCTAAACTTATTTAAGCTGAGGATGGGTGGTCATCTGTCAGGGATTCTGTAGCTGCATCCTGCACTATAGATGATTCATTGAGGAGGAGAGTTGGACTAGGTCAGGGGTATGATCAGCACCTGGGACAGCTTCTTGAAAGTTTGGACTAAAACCTGGAATGGATTCTGTTGCTCCACTGGCATGGAACCCCCAGCTGCCACTGCTTAATCCTAGAGGGCCAGATGCGTCCTTCCAGGCCTCTCTCTCTGGCCCTCAAAACTCTCAGCAAGCCACCCACACTCTCCCCAAACCACAGTGGCCCTCCTTTGCCTGGCCTTGAACTCCAATCGTGCCTTTTGTTTGCCTGGATGGAGGATAAAGAAACGGGCTTAAGCACGCGTGAAAAAGCTAGCCTACAAAGGCAACATTTGCATTTATTGCTCCACCTTCTTTTGCCTCTGGCTCCACCCACCACTGACATGTGACCCTTGGGTGGCTGCCCAGAAGGTTATGCAGCCCTTGGGCTGAGAAAAAGGGTGCCCCACTCTTGCACTAGGTGAACTTCCAACTTGATGGAACGCTATGATTTGACTTCTGCAGTTTGGAGAATAGCAAGCCAACATTCTTTTAAAAAATCATCATTTCAAAGGAATAAAAAGAACTCCATTCCCCTCGTGTCTGTTTCTCCATTCATTTTGATCCTGAGGGTCTGGGGAAAACCAGCGAGAGAAACTGTGACTGAGCAGGATGGCACGGCTTCCTCCTCACCCCCAGCTGTGCCAACAGTGAAGTCAAAACCCGCCACTTCCTCCGGCTCTGTTTGATGTGTTACATTACATGCTGGGAAGGCAGGGCAGGCCCAGCAGTCAGAAAAAGAGGAGAGGGAACGGCCCAGTGTCAGAGGGGATGAAACGTGTAACGCTTGGGGTGAATCATGAAGCTGGGGGGGGGAGACTGAGAGAGAGAAAAGGAGCTCTTTGCAAAAGAAGAAGCCAAGCAACCTCCATGAAAGGCATCAAGCCCCCATTTATGTCAAATTACGTATATTTTCAAATTGGGAAAAGGTATGTGCTGTTGTGGTGGTGGTAGTTTCATTTCATTCATTTATTTAAAATATTTCTATACCGCCTTCCATACCACAATCTCAAGGCAGTTCACAATGACAATTTAAAATTCATGAAAGGACATTGAAATGCAGTCAGTGCAACAAATGCAAAACCTATTGAGATGTATCCAGCTTTCTCTGTCCACTAGCACAAGAGTTCCTGGACTAGTAGAGAGGTGAATTTTAATGTCGCGTAACAGAGGAATCCAATAGTTGCACTAGCAGAAACTCTGTGCAAAAGATGTTACCAGCAAGCTGCTTAAGCATTCTCTTGTGCAACAATGTTTCACTGATGCAAAACATTTAACTAGCAGAACAAGCATACCACTAAGTGATTTTAACTTACTGCTACACTAGATGATGATGATGATGATGAATTATTGTCTGGGCTGATGGGAGTCATACACCAAAACATCTGGCAGGCACCAGGTTGGTGAAGGCTGTTATGATCCAGATTTTAGGATTAGCTAGCAGGTGATAGATTACTGGTAGACCAGAATTCCTTACACATTTGTGTAAGACAATTTGTTCCCCTGTAAAAGAAATAGGGGAATCCTGGCTGTTTTTTCTGGATATGGGTGAATTTCTAAGAAATATTTCACAGCCAGCAAGGCTTTTCTTTTAGTGCAAAAGACAGACAGACAGACAGACAGACACACACACACACACACACACACAGAGAGAGAGAGAGAGAGAGAGAGAGAGAGAGAGAGAGAGAATGAAAAAAAACCCCTAATCCGACCCTTATCCCCAACATTCTCAGAACTTTCTCCTGCCCTATCACAATTTTAGTCGGCATTTTCTTTCCATCTGCCTTCCCTTACACAAATGGTAAAAAAACAGCTTGTTTGACAATAGTGGCCTGGCTGTCACTTTGCCTCAGATCCTGCCAATCAGAGTAAAGCAGCAGTAGGTTAACAGTTCAATCTTATACATGATTACTCAGATGTAACCCCAGTTCGGCTCAGTGGGATTTACTTCTAAGAAGGGTAGGGAAGCAATTTCCATTTAAAGCTGAATTTATTAAATTCTCACTTTTCCAAAATAATACAAGAACTGAAACATGGCCATCCTTCCAAATTCACACTTGTCCAAATTTTGTGCCGCATTTGTCCAACCAAACAATGTTTACAAAAATACATATATTAGGAGGAAGTGTAAATAAAAATGGATATATTAGTGAAAATGATATTCAACGTTGCATTAGGGGAAATTGCTTGCAAAAATGTGTACATTAGTCAAAAGTGAATACAAAAAAATATTTATCAGGAGAAATTCTCACTAAAATGCTAAAGAATTTTCATGAGGATCTTTTTTAAAATGTAAACTGCTACAGAACTGACATTAAGACTGGAAAAACAAGAAACCGAGAGAACCAAAACTAACAGACTATTCATCCCTGATCCCAAGTAAAATGAGCATAGGGTTGGCAAATCCTAAATGCTCAAAAAATCGGACCTGAACTAAAGCAGCCACACCAGAGGACTCGCATGGTTCCTGATGACCTGCGCAAGTGGTGCTGCAGAGAAAATTGCTCCTTGGACTGTTCCATTTTCAGATAAAGCCACTCATTTGAAACCATAATGTTATCAAGTCCAGCTTTGATCCTACATTGATTGTAGCATGAAAACCTCGACGCTCAAGAACAAGAAATAGTTCAACATGCAAGCACAGAAAATAAAACAAAGCCATCCATTTCTTCCGCCTCTCGGTGATTGCCCCATATTCTAATTACAAAAAACAATCTCAGCAGGGCTTTTTATTTTTAAAAAGTCATCCAAGGAAAGCTAATGTGCAGATATATGTGCACATGCACATACAATTGCATACACACCCACCCACACCTATATGTACAACACACCATGCCCCCCCCGGATTAGGAGATGTAAAGGGAACAAAATAAAAGGAAAGCATCAGACATGGATTAAAATCCAATGCTGTATTTTAGTTTATTGGTCTACCATAAGCTTCTTAGCATTGTCTAATTTAAATAAAACTTCAATTTGTAACAATACTATAAATAGAATGCAATATTGATCTGAGTGCCAGCAAGCTTACTGAACTTTGGTTATCGCTGAACCTTGACCAGTTAATGTTGAAAGTTACAATTTATTATGCTGCAAAGCAGAATAGAAAGGCAGGGCCAACAAAGGGTTTTTTTATATATACAAATAGAGATATGCCAAGCAACTGAAATGGATATGAGCAAGCATTGAGCCTGATGGATCAATAGGCATCTAGTTTTATGGTTTCCAAACTGCAACGTTTTGCAAAATGCCCAATGGGAACCAATGGTGCCAGTGTTGCATGATATTTTCTACTGGTCATTTTAATCCATATTGCTCCTTTGTAACATTCTCTTCACTGACTTCCCCTCACTACTCATCTTAACTTTGACCTTCTTCTACTTCCTTTCAAATGTCATCTTGGTCTTGCTCCTCTATATTTATCTTCTCTTCTTTCTCTATAGTCTCCTCCTTGGATCCTTCACTCGAACAAATTCCATGTTCAGCCTGAAACGACCCTTGCTGTTCTGCACTTACATCTTTCCCCCAGTGTAGCTCCATATTTGGAATACCCTTTCCCCATAACGTACACTCTCTTCCTGTTTTTACACTGAAACACCTCCCTGAAGTGCAGAGGTTTGCTTGACTGTCCACACACCCCTGTACTTTAGGTTAGAGGATGTTCAGCAGTCGAGTACATGTGTTGCATGTAGATGATCCCAGGCTCCATTTCTGGCACCGAAAGGTAAGCCTGGGAAAGATTTCTTAGCTGAAATCACAGAGAACCACTGCCAGTCAGTGTAGACCAGGAGGGAGGGACCCTTTTCAGGGCCGCATTCTCTCATGTACAACCTTCTAGAAGCCACGTGCCAGTGGTAAGTGGGACCGCAGGCAAAAGTGGTTGAAGCAATGTACATGACTCTTACCTTTGTACAGCAGGCTACATTTCAGCTGTGCACAAATCAGAGGTTTCTACACAAACAGAAACACATGTTTATATCCATCATCCTCCAGACATGCAAGAGGCATGATCAGAGTTTGGGGACACATTTGAGCCAGGCAAAGGCACAGAGCAGGGCCCAATGAGGGGTATGGCCTGGGGAAGGATCCCAAGGACCAAACAGAGAGACCTGGAGGGTTGCATTCATATTGCTGGCCTGACGCCCCTCACCCCTAGTCCTGCAGTGTGAAAGGAATGTTAGAAATCAGGACAGAAGTGCTGCCATTATAATCAGTAAAACTAAAGCAATAAACCCCATGTCTGAATGCAGACTGACTTTCCTACTCATTGACATTTATCTCATGCCTCTCTTCCCAGCATTTTAATGCAAACCTACTGAATTCACACTTCCCGAACCAACAATCCTTCAAAATTTGCACTTCTCTGGAATCTGTGGCGCAATTCTCCAACCCAAAAGTATGGCCAATAATGCATCTGTTGGTAAAAAGACATACCAAACTAGACTGCATTTGGAGAAATTGCTGGCCAAAATGGGGATATTAGGCAAAATGCCTGTATTATAACAGTGGTTCCCAAACTGTGGCCGGTGGGCTACCAGTGGTCCATGGAAGGAGACTTCATTCAGGTAGACCACAACAAGTGTGTGAATTTGTGGTTGAAGATGGAAGACAGCACATCCATCATGTTGAATATTCATACTGATTTTAATTGCATTTTTATTGCTTCTTTTATTTCTTATTTTGTAATTTATCACATTACTCTGTTGATTCTCCTTGATCTCTCAGCAGCGTTTGATACCATCGATCATGGTATCCTTCTGGGGAGGCTCGCGGAGTTGGGAGTTGGGGGCACTGCTTGGCAGTGGCTCTGCTCGTACTTAGCGGATCGTCGCCAGAAGGTAATGCTTGGGGAACATTGCTCGACACCCTGGACTCTCCATTGTGGAGTCCCTCAGGGGTCGGTTCTGTCCCCCATGCTCTTTAACATCTACATGCAGCCTCTGGGTGCGGTCATCAGGAGTTTTGGAGTGTGTTGCCATCAGTACACTGATGACACGCAGCTCTATTTCTCCTTTTCGCCTTCTTCAGGTGAGGCTGTTGATGTGCTGAACCGTTGCCTGACCGCAATAATGGACTGGATGAGAGCTAATAAACTGAAACTCAATCCAGACAAGACTGAGACACTGTTGGTGAGCTCCTTCCCTGCCCAGATGGTGGATGTTCATCCTGTTCTAGATGGGGTTACACTCCCCTTGAAGAAACAGGTTCGTAGTTTGGGGGTCCTTTTTGACCCTTCCTTGTCACTTGAGGCTCAAGTGGCCTCGGTGGCACGGAATGCGTTTTACCATCTTCGCTTAGTAGCCCAACTACGTCCCTATCTGGACAGTGACGATCTCGCCTCAGTTGTTCACGCTCTGGTAACCTCTAGATTGGATTACTGTAATGCGCTCTACATAGGGCTGCCCTTGAAGACAGTTCGGAAACTTCAGCTAGTGCAAAATGCGGCAGCCAGGTTATTGATGAGGACCAATCGGTCCGCGCATATAACACCTGTCCTGGCCCGCTTGCACTGGCTACCTATTTGTTTCCGAGCCAAATTCAAGGTGCTGGTTTTGACCTATAAAGCCTTACACGGTGTGGGACCGCAATACCTTGTGGAACGCCTCTCCCGCTATGAACCTACCCGTTCACTTCGTTCAGTATCTAAGGCCCTCCTCCGGGTACCAACTCATCAAGATGCCCAGAGGAGTGTTATTCGATCTAGGGCCTTTTCTGTAGTGGCCCCCGAACTGTGGAACAGCTTACCTCAAGAGATACGCCTGGCGCCTACGGTACTTTCTTTCAGGCGTCAGGTTAAGACCTGGCTATACTCCCAGGCATTTTAATGTTAATGTTTCATGTTTAACATTTTAGTCTTAAATTTGCTATTTTATTGTAATATTGTATTTTAACCTTGTTTTGTACACCGCCCAGAGAGCTACTAGCTATGGGCGGTTTATAAATGAAATAAAATAAATAAATAAAAATAAATTACCATTTGAATTCTGTGGAATTACAATTGCTATGACAGGCAGAAAAAAATCATTTTTCAAATGTTCCATGGGTGGAAAGGTTTGGGAGCCACTGTATTAGGAAAAATGTGCATGGAAAGGTCTAAAAATTTCATGCAGCATGTTTAAAGAAGAAAGATTGCAAATAAATCCAGAAATGGGACAAACTGAACTTAATGAGAAACTGAGAGAAGCCATCATTGATGAATTCGTCCATTCCTACCTCCCAGGATCCCTATAGGCAATTTCTCATGAAGGCACTGACTATAGAACCACAGAGTTGGAGGGACATTTGGAGCCCATCTAGTCCAACCCCCACTTGATGTAGGAAATCCAGGTGTAATGCATCCTCAATAGATAGCTGCTCAGACTCTGCATGGAGATCTCCAGAGACAGAAAGAGTAATTTATTCCATTGCGAAACTTCTCTTACTGTCATCAAGAAGTCTTTCCTAATTGGAATCTATCCTCTTTTACCTTTTTATTTATTTATTTATTTAATTTAATTTATATACCGCCCTAAGCCCAAGGGCTCTCTGGGCAGTGTACATAAAATAAAGCAATCAGGAATATATAAATACAATAATACAATAGAATCAAACCAACACAGGTAAACAAAAATAATCAAACAGTAACAAAATACAACAATACATATAATAATACGCATTAAAATGCCTGGGAATATAAAAAGGTTTTCACCTGGCGCCGAAAAGATAGCAGCGTCGGCGCCAGGCGCACCTCATCGGGGAGACCATTCCATAGTTCGGGAGCCACAACCGAAAAGGCCCTATTTCTAGTCACCACCCTCCGAGCTTCTCGATGGGATGGTACTCGGAGGAGGGCCTTAGATGTTGAGCGCAATGTACGGGTAGTTTCATATTGGGAGAGGCGCTCCACCAGGTATTGCGGTCCCATGCCGTGTAAGGCTTTATAGGTCAAAACCAGCACTTTGAATTTAGCCTGGAAACAAATAGGAAGCCAGTGCAGACGAGCCAGAACGGGTGTAATATGAGCGGACCTTCTTGTCCGCGTCAACAATCTGGCCGCTGCATTCTGGACTAACTGTAGTTTCCGAACTGTCTTCAAGGGCAGCCCAACGTAGAGCGCATTGCAGTAGTCCAATCTAGAAGTTACCAGAGCATGAACGACTGAGGCGAGGTCGTCACTGTCTAGATAGGGACGTAGCTGGGCTACCAATCGGAGATGGTAGAAAGCATTCCTTGCCACTGAGGCTACCTGAGCCTCAAGAGACAAGGAAGAGTCGATAAGAACTCAACCTTAAGAGTCGATAAGAACCTTAAGCACAGACTGAGACACTATGATGCACCTTTCGACTATGCCATGGTCAGAATGTAAACAGATGCTCTCTCAGTACTGCTAAGATGGATGGTCAAGGATGAATGACCAAAACAAACAAACAAACCCCTGCTGCTTTCAACTTGGGAGGGAACTTTTTTATTGGTTCTTACTCATCAGTTCTGCCTTCTTGAGTTGCCCTGAATTAACAAGATAGCAGTTAAAATAGGGAGACTGTAGAGTGCTTTAGCAGGTGGTTGCCATGAAACTCTATGCACTCTTGGATGGCAATGGCAGTGAAATTCTCCATGCTTGGGCTCAGATATTTCAAGTATTTATTTTATTTGCAGATTTATAAGCCACTTCGCAACCAAAAGTTACTGAAATGGCATAACATAAAATAAAGTATAAAATACAAAAGATTACAAACTCAGTAAACTAAACGCAATAACGCCACTTCTACAATTGTAGAAATCACAAGTATACATTCAAACTTGTCAGCCTTACTTAACAAGGACAAATTATGATAAGAGCTTCAGGCCCAGAGCATGGCCAGCCAGCTGTCAGGTTCATACAAGCGAGCTTCTGAAGAACCAAGTGAATCACCACCTCTCAGCCTAACCTACCTCACAGGGTTGTTATGAGGATAAAATGGGAGAGGAGTGGAGATAATAATATATCTCACTGTGTGCACCTTCATGAAAGAATAGGATAATAATGAAATACATAAGATACAAAATCAGGTGTGGGGACCCTTTGTGCTGCCAGATGTTGCTGAACTACAACTCCAATCATCCTTGGCTACTGGCCATGCTTGCTAGGGCTGATGGGAGCCTGTAGCTCAGCAACACCTGCAGGACCAAGTGTTCCCCACTCCTGCACTAAATTAAGCTGTGGTGTGTATGTGTTTAAAAAATGCCAAGCTTATTCTTTATGCAAACAGTCAGTCAATCAATCAAATAAAATGTTGATCACGTGCTCCCATTGCAAATGACAACATGGAGACCAGCACATGTTGTTTTTATTTGTTCCAAGAGAAGAGAGGTGGACTGACAACAGTAACCTCACAATGAACAGAGAACTGAATGAATTAAAAAGCACTAAGCCATAAATCCCATTTCTTTTATTGACACAGAGAGAAAAAGGTAGACTGAAGACACTTGCTCTGAGATGTGCTATATATATATAAAAAAGAACCACTATATCTCATCCTGAAAAAGCAAAGGTGAAGAGTTACTTAGATGTATTAGATAATACAGTTTGATTATATCACTCCAGTCCTAACATTAGATTACACTGTATCAGTGCTTACGGAGTGTCATACACTGCACCACATGAACCTGAGAGCCACACAGTTTAACTTCTCAGAGAATGAGATTCGGTCTCCTACTCACTCCTGCTGCCCAGTGCCAATATGTGTGAAAAGGGTGGCTGAATCAGGAATATTGCAAGCATTTGATAAGAAGCACTTGCACAGGTGAACCACACAGACACCTTGATTTCTCACAAACAGAATCAGTGCAAACACAGGCAGTTTCTTTTTGAGAATGGCATGCACAGCTCAGTTTATAAATTCTGTATTTGTCATCCCAGTGCCAACTAGGGATGCATGCATTTGTCAGTTTTGGTTTCTCCATGTTTTTCATTTTTTCATTCTTAAATGCAGTTTGCCACATTTCTGCACATATCTGCAATTTTGCAAAAAAAAATTCTCTCTCTATTTTTTTTTTTGCAAGCAATTTTCCTGAATGCAATGCATTTTTGCATGCTATTGTCAGTTAGTTATTTTGGAAGATTTATAAAGAACAGAGATCTCTGTAAGCAGGGTACAAACAAAACTGTAAATAAAACATAGCCTAAAATCCATATATGCATTCGTCTGGACACTTTCCCCTAATAAATATTTAAGAAATAAATAGAAAGCAAATAAAATAACTAAATAAATCAATAATATATACACATTTTGTTGGGCTGGATAAAGGCATCACAAAATTTGGAAAAATACAAATTTAAAAGGGTAACTATGGTTCAGTGTGTATATTGTTTTGGGAAATGCACATAATTATCATAATCATAATAATTTATTAGATTTCTTAGACGCTTGGTATCCGAAGGTTTCCAAGTAACTTACAACACCAATCAAAACAAAAACAAAAACATCATGCTATAAAAACAAAACAGTAAAACAACAAAACAACAACAGAGGAAGCTGTAGCAGCATACTAATTACAGACAACATTATCTTAGTTTATCAAATGCCTGGACACAAAGGCAGGTCTTTTCCTGATGCTGATTGGCTCTTAAGGATTCTGTTGTAGAAAAGATAGTTTGAAGATGGCAGAGGTGCAGCAGCTACAGACGAGGGAGCTCTGCCACTGACGGCTTTTATGGGGTAATTTTCTACACAAATTCCCCTTGCCGGAGGCTACAACATATTGGAAATATGGGGCAGCCTCCCCCTTCTTTATGCCGCCTCCCTCATACCTGACTGGGATGCAGCTTGGTGCTTACATCTGCATCAGGCCGCCGCCGCCGCCTCTGCTACCTTCACATCAAGCCAGGCTGAAGCTGGAGCTGGGCTGGGGCTGGGGCCTTTCGGCGGGTCTGGTGCCGTGGCCTGTCCCTGGGAACAGCGCACTGTTGCGATGATCTTTCAGTGAATGCTGAGGGCGGGGGAATGCCCCTGCAGCTGCCGCTATCTTACCATCTGACCTCTGTCTGCTTGCCCTTCATATTGGCTGTGTTTACATCTTAGTGCCTTTGTTTTTGGCTTCTGATCCCTGTTAGTCGTGACTTTAAGGGGTTTGTTTGCCGTGCCCCACCCCTCGCTGAATGTACTGGATGCTGGATGCTGAGATCAAGAGGGGGTGTTGTTTTTTGGTCTTGCATATGGACTATCACCCACACTGGTCATTGTGCTGGGGTGGGAAGACTCACATCAGGAGTTTCCATCTGAAGGCACACTTTTTGGACTATACAGACGAGAAGCCTTATTGTAACTGTGTTAGTGTCTATGTTATTGTTTAGCTTTCTTGCTTACTGTTTTGGCGTTTTTGATGTTTTATATGTTTTTTGCTTTGTACGTCTCTCAGAGTGGCTGGGTAGCCAGCCACATGAGAGACTAAGAAATCGAATAAATAAATAAATAAGTAAGTAAAAGAAGTCAAGGAAGGTGCCAGGCGGACCTCACTGGGGAACACATTCCACAGATGGGGAGCCACAACTGAAAAAGCCCTCTTCCTTGTCACCACCCTTCGAGCTTCTCTCAAAGGAGGGACCTGGAGAAGGGCCTGGAGAAGAATTAGGTTGGTTTGCCTAATGCATAATGAATATCTCTCCCATCCCAAACCCCTATCTCTGGAAAAGGTGCTCTGCTGAGGTCGTGGCATATTCACTGCAAACATCATTTCTGTCTTTACCTAAGGTGCTTCACTTGGGGGGCAGAGAAAGGGGGAGGCAGCAGCCAATGCTTTTCAGGTTTTCTTAACACCTGTAGAAGCATTCCCCTTAACTCACATGAAGCCTTGACCCCTTTCAGGGTTAGCAGTGGCATGCTCATATATCCTAGGCTGAAGATAGGGATGGGGGGAGAAATTCAATCAGGTTTTCATTTTCAGCCAAATTTATCAAATTCACACTTTCTGAAGCAATATGAAAACTGAAACACAGCCACCCTTGAAAATTCACAGTTATCTGAATTTTGTGATGCCATTCTCCAACCAACCAATATTTACAAAAATGCATATATTGGGGGAAAATGTGTATGAAATGAACACATTAGTGAAAGTAACATACAAAAAATCATTAAATTGGGAGAAATTGCTTGAAAAATTATGTACTTTAGTCTAAACTGCATGCAAAAATGTGTTCATTAGGAGAAAGTTGTGCTAAAAAGCTGAAAAAAATTCATGAGGATTTTTTTTTAAAAAAAATTACAAATTGCTGGAGAAATGTGGAGAACTTCATTTCAGATTGGGAAAAGTGAGAAACAGACAGAAATGAGACTGACAGATATTTCCATCCTAGCTGAAAGTAGGAATTCTTAGGAAATCTTTCCCATCCAAATGTTTCCCTGGACTTTGGGGTTCCAAAGAACCTGAACTTGTTTCTGGAACAGCACAGACTTGCATTAGAAGCTCTGCCATTATGGCTGCAGATAACCACAGTTTTCAGTCTTATTTTTAACACATTCCTGGATTAACATCTCCTGGACCACCATACCGATTTCAATGTAATTATCCTTTCATATTTTGCTCTACTCCGAATCTTGCAATTCAGGTCTCGCTTAAAAGAATGTACTAAAATGAGTTTTTAGAATGTGTATTTTTGGAAATAATATGCTTAGAAGTGCAGACACTGAGAAATATATATATATATATATATATATATATATATATATAGTATTTTGTGATGAAATAATAACTAAACACTTTTTTGAAGACATCTAAATAAGGATTTTTGTTTTAAAAAATGCAGAGCAGACTTAATATTGAACACATGTGAAAGCGATGCAGGCCTGAAACAAACTGATCCATCTATTTGCAAATGGACTACAGCTCAATGATAGACCACATATTTTACATGCAGAAGGTCCCAGGTACAGTCCCCAGCACCTCCAGGTAGGGCTCAGTCAGTGTAGACAACACTGAGCTAGACATATCAAGAGTCTGACTCAGTATAAGCAGTGAAGACTGGTGACTCTGATGTCAGTGGGGCAGTGAATCCACTCCAGGTTTTAGTCTGAACTTTCAAGGAGCTGCCCAAGGTGCTGAACTATATTGTATAAGGCAGCTTCCTATATTATCCCTACCTGTTTGGTGCATGTCCTTCCCAGTTGGGCAATATTTTTGAAATCAAACATTAGAAACATGGGCAAAGCAATCCTACTTGGATGAGGCTGGCATACATGTAGCCAGCCGAAGGGAAGGCAACAGGCAAAAACATTTCTCTTCTTCCAGGCATTCAGTTCTTAATTCTGGAAGGCTTTTGGAGGTCTCCTGTGGCTCCACTGCCTATGGGCTGTTTTGTTTTTAATTTTTTTTATATATGAATCTTTTGCTTTGACATTTTTTATTAAATGTAAATCACTTTGAGTGCACATATTGGTGTAGAAAAGAGACTAACTAATTTAATAAATGAATAAGGTCATGCCACATCCTACCTCTGATCAGGAGCCCCCGGAAGGGGAGCATGCTGGCTGTGCTGACAGCGCTCTGTGGAAGGAAAAGTCATGCATGCTTTCTTATGCCACCTTTTTTACCAGCATATCGTCTGCCATGACTGGGGGCCTCAGGACAGAGCGGAACATGCTCAGGATGTGGCATAAGCCCCCCTCCCCTAAGTTCTGCTCCAACACTCCTCTAGGATTGCCCCTTTATTGGGCCTGTTCCCAGCATCACGTATGCTAGCCTGGGTTGATATGGCAGACCCCAGCTGCCTCTGGGTGGCCGCTGGTTTCCCCAGCTGCGCCCGGGTGGGTGATTTCCACCAGTGCAGCCCAGCTGTGTCGACACCCTCTCTCCTCCCACCATTCTCTGCTAGGAATATGCCACGTCCTTTATCCCTTAGCCCAACATACGTGCCAGTTGGATTGCACCCTAAATTGGGCTGAGTCATTAGATGGCTGCCTTCCCCCCCATTTTATTGTATTGTATTTTGCCTTGTAGATCTGTTCTTTTCACAGAGCATTTCATAAAAATACCAGAAGCCTGTATTTTACGATGCCACAGTAAATTTGACAGTTAACTAACAAGAGCAGTTTCCATTGCAAATGCAGTTTAATTTCAATGTTTTAGAGCTGCATAATTAAATTGAAAATCTTCTTTAAAACACACACACACACACACCAAGTCTAAAAAGAGGAAAGACGTTGAACATTTCCTTCCCCCCTCTATTGGTTTAGATTTTGCTTAAACGACAGCTCCTCCCTTCTAGATATTGACTAAAAGCAACATACTAAAATGAATCAGTGCAAACCAAAAAAAGAAGGCTATCCTCCTTAAAAAATGCAGCAGTTAGTTCACTTCAGGATGTCCTGCCAGAGCATGTTAGATACTCACACATTCTCTTGCTTTAATGCGCCAATGATTATCAGCTAGCAGTGCCATAGCTTCACATGAAGAACACCCTCGGTGCTTCCACTAAAGTGCCTCCAAAATGACTAACCATGAGGTTTGTCAAATCTAGACAGCGTTCAACAGTAGCTTACTAAAACCAAGAACAATTTGATTGGGCTTGCTGGTGTCTAGCCAGGGATGGAAGGATCTGCCCATTTTAGTTGTCTCAATTTCTCATTTTTCCAATCTGAAATTCAGCTCTCCAATTTTCTGCAGCAATTTGCATTTTTTTTGTTTTTTCAAAGTCCTCATGAAAACTCTTCAGCATTTTAGTGTGAATTTATCCCAATAAACACATTTTGTAGACACATATTTTTGCAAACAATTTCTCCTAATAGAATACATTCTTGTATGTTGTTTTCACTAATGTATTCGTTTGTATGCACACTTTCCCCTAACGTATGCATTTTTTTTTGTAAATATTGCTTGGTTGGAGAACTGCCCTGCAAAATTCGGTAAAGTGCAAATTTCAAAGGATGGCTGCATTTCATTTCATTTCACTTCTTAAATTCCAGCCGCACAAAAAGTTCCCCATCCCTGCTTTAGACTTGAGGCATATATACAGTGGAGAACCTGTGATAAAAACAAAATAGAATTTAGGACATACAGACCTTCTGGGGGAAAGGGTTGTAGTCAAATCATGAAAATTACAAGTCACAAACTTCCAATGGATTTCCATTTAATTCTTCTGAATGAGAAATATGTCCTATACTTATTCCAGAAGAAATTCATCTTAGGTTTATCCATGGCAGTGAGGAAGAGTGGGACAGACAGACAGACAGACAGATATAGATAGATAGATAGATAGATAGATAGATAGATAGATAGATAGATAGATAGATAGATAGATAGATAGATAGATAGATAGATAGATAGATAGATAGATAGATAGATAGATAGATAGATAGATAGATAGATTGGTTGATTGGTTGATTGATTGATTGATTGATTGATTGATTGATTCATCGGCGATCACTCATGGCTGAATAAGATTGTCTTCCAAGATAAGGTCTTTAACAGTGGGTCCGTAAGTGACTGTGGAGGCCAATTCTGGATCCACACAGCCTCCCACAGAGGACATAGGTTTCCAGATGGAAGATGGTCGCGATTAGGATTTGTTTGATGTGCCTTCCGCTTGGCTCGTTTGTCCCGTTCACCCTGTATTCGTGCTTCTTCGAAGTCCACAGTACCTTTGATAATAGCCGACCTCCATTTGGGACGTTCATGGACCAAGACTTCCCAGTTCTCTATGTTCATGTTACATTTTTTTAGATTCTTCTGAATGAGAAAGAAGTTCTATTCTCATTCCAGAAGAAATTCATCCAAAGTTTATCCATGGCAGTGTGAAAGAGTGGGATAGATAGATAGATAGATAGATAGATAGATAGATAGATAGATAGATAGATAGATAGATAGATAGATAGATAGATAGATAGATAGATAGATAGATAGATAGATAGATAGATAGATAGATAGATAGATAGATGATAGATGATAGATGATAGATGATTGATAGATGATAGATGATAGATAGATGTAAGTGTCACAGAACAGGCAGCCCAAGGGTCACCATGCAACATTCTTGGGCAGCTGTCAGACTCTTAGTGGTCTATTTAGTTCCAGAAGGATCAAATCAGCAGTAGGAATTATGCCACTCTGTGTTACTTCTTTACACGGCACATAGTTAAACTATGGAATTCTTTCCCACAAGAGGTAGTGGTGGCCACCAACTTGGATGGCTTTAAAAAAGGATTAGACAATTCATGGAGGATAAAGCTATCAATGGTTACTGGCCATGGTAGCTATGTTCTACCTCCACTCTCAGAGGCAGCCTGCCTCTGAATGCCAGTTGCTGGGAATCACAGGTCTTGCTGGTCAATGTGAGAACAAGATGCTGAAATAGCGTGGCTACTAGTCTGATCCACAGGGTACTTCTTATGATCTTATGTTCTCTCACACACATACCATACAAATTTGGGCTTCCCCGTGGGCTTTACTCATCTGCCAGCCAACCAACCAGGATGTTGCCTTAACCAAGGGAATGGTGCTCAGTGTGAATTATCCAGTCCCACTTCCTCTCAAAACATCCACCAAAGTAAGATATAAATTAGTCTGAAACTTTTCTCAAGAACCTGAGGGCAAGGATGGGGGATACTCACAAAGATGTCTTGGAAAGGATACAGCATTCATAACATTTTCATACAAGGCCTATGGACAAGAAGCCCAGCATCCATCAACATAAACCCTGTATTTTCACACAAATATAAAGTCTCATTGACCAAATGAATAAGTGAAAATAAAAGCTGGACCCTGCATCACACAGCAGTCCCAGTAACAGAAACCCCAAAGACATTATGCAGTTGCAACATTACTAACAGGAATCCAAGACATATCACATTTGCAATTTGGTACCCATTCCAAAAACAAGTAGTCACAATTTTAGCAAGAAAGCTGTCAAAATATGTTCCACAAACACCTTGGCAAGAGATGCAGGCAACTGGAGAAATTCTGCAGAATGGAAAGGATGCCAAACAGAAATGCATTTAGAAGACCAAAACAGGAACCCATCCAAGAAAAAGAGAGATTCTGTACATACATTATCATGAAACGATTAGAAATAATTAGCCAGATATTTCAAAATATTATACACTTTTTAAAAATGTTATCAGTTGGATGCATTGTAAACCATGTGCAATTTCTGGGCTATTTCCTTTTTTGGCTAATCAACTGGACTTATTTTTAAAAAATGGATAAAAAAGTATCATGTTGTACTCTAAATCAGACTGTAAACTTTGTTGAAATAGCTAAAAGCTTCCAAGTGTTTTATAAATTTTCCAGTGCCATATTCTCTCAGCCTCTGTAGCCTTGCTTAATGAATCCTTCTTGCATTGGAAAGAATGGCATCCCTCTCAAGATGACTGTGGATTAAAAATACAAAACAAGTCTACACATTATGCAGAATGTGCGTATGTATATATGCGTGTGTGAAAGAGAGTGGGTGGGGATTGAATTTTGGACTGTACCACTTCAGATTGCAAGTAGAGTGGCGGGGTTTGTGTTTTTCAGTGCTTATCCACATAAAAGGTTCCCTGCATGTACAACAGAGAAAGTATTGTTGGACCCAGATGGCTGTTTTAATCTCATGGCCGATAAGAACATAACAAAAGCTCACTGGATCACATCAGTGGCCCATCTAGTCCAGCATCTTGTTCTCACAGTGGTCAACCTATGGGAAGCCTACAAGCAGGACCTGAGCACAGCAGCACTCTCTCCTCTTGCAGTTCCCAGCAACTGGCAGGCAGAAGCATACTGCCTCCAAACCCATTCACATGCTGCAAATGGGGGGCATTTAAGTGATTTTGGGGTGGGGGGACAGACCGAAACTCGCTGGTGCTCCTTGGCTAGGTTAAGATGCAGTGCCATTCTGAAGAGCATTCGGAGGGAATCGGAATTGTTGTTGTTATGTGCCTGCACATAACATAATTGTGCCTGATTACGACTTATGGCGACCCTATGAATCAGTGACCTCCAGCAGCATCTGTCATGAACCACCCTGTTCAGGTCTTGTAAGTTCAGGTCTGTGGCTTCCTTTATGGAATCAATCCATCTCTTGTTTGGCCTTCCAAGGTCATTGAGCGAGTGGTGGCTAATCAGTTGTCGACACACTTGGATGAAATGGATTATCTGGATCCATACCAATCGGGTTTCAGGACTGGACATGGAACTGAAACAGCCTTGGTCGCTCTGGTTGATTGGTTGATGATATGAGGAGGGCATTAGATAGGGGAGAATTCACCTTTCTTGTCCTCCTCGATCTCTCAGCGGCTTTTGATACTGTTGACCACAGTATCCTTCTACATCGCCTGGAGGGATTGGGAATAGAAGGCACTGTATTACAGTGGTTCCATTCCTTTCTCTCCGATAGGCATCAACAGGTAGCATTGGGGGAGGAGGTTTCAGACCCTTGGCATCTCAATTGTGGTGTGCCACAGGGCTCTATCCTCTCTCCCATGCTATTTAATATCAATATGAAGCCACTGGGGGCAATCATTAGGAGATTTGGGCTGCAGTGTCACCAATATGCGGACGACACTCAGCTCTATCTCTCGTTTAAATCTTCGCCAGAGTTGGCTGTGGAGACCATGTCCAAGTGCCTGGAATCCGTGAGTGGATGGATGGGAAGAAACAGGTTGAAGTTAAATCCTGATAAGACTGAGGTGCTGCTTGTGGGAGATAAGGGAAGGTTGGGAAATGTTGACCTGATGTTCAACGGGGTGAGATTGCCCCTAAAGGACCAGGTCCGCAGCCTTGGGGTTGTTCTTGATTCCAAGCTGTCCATGGAGGCTCAGATTTCGGCAGTGAGCCGGGCAGCTTGGTATCAATTACACCTCATTCGTAGGCTGCAACCCTACCTCCCTGTTCACCAGCTCCCACTGGTAGTACATGCCCTGGTCACCTCTCGTTTAGACTACTGTAATGCGCTCTACGTGGGGTTACCCTTGAAAACGGTCCGGAAATTACAACTGATACAAAATGCTGCGGCTCGACTACTCACAAATTGTCGCAGCCGGGAACATATCACCCCAGTGTTGTTCGATCTACACTGGCTTCCAGTTGTTTTCCGGGCTCAATTCAAGGTGTTGGTATTAACCTTTAAATCCCTACACGGTTTCGGCCCAGTTTACCTGATGGAGCGCCTCCAGCACCACCAATTATGCCGCCCAACAAGATCAGCCACACAGGACCTTCTCTCAATCCCGCCAACTAAAACAGCTAGGTTGGCGGGGACAAGAGAGAGGGCATTTTCAGTGGCGGCCCCCACTCTCTGGAACTCCCTCCCGTATGACCTTCGACATGCCCCTTCCCTGAATGTATTCTGCCAAGCTTTGAAGACCTGGCTCTTCAGACAGGCCTTTGGGACTTCCGGGGAGGGTTAATTTTTTAGGACTAATCGCCTATTCTCTGAACTGTTATTGTTCTTTATTCATAGTTTTATTGTTATATGTATTTTATGTGTATTTTATTATGATGCATTTATTGCAACTAAATTGTACGTCGCCTAGAGTGGCCATCGGCCAGATAGGTGGCATATAAATTAAATTATTATTATTATTATTATTATTCCTCTTTTTCTACTCACTTCTGTTTTTCCCAGCATTATTGCCTTTCCTAGTGAATCCTGTCTTCTCATGATGTGCCCAAAGTATGATAACCTCAGTTTCATCATTTTGGCTTCTAGTGACAGTTCTGGTTTAATTTGTTCTGACACCCAATTATTTGTCTTTTTCACAGTCCATGGTATGCGCAAAGCTCTCCTTCAACACCACATTTCAAATGAGTTGATATTTCTCTTATCCGCTTTTTTTACTGTCCAACTTTCACATCCATACATAAAGATCGGGAATACCATGGTCTGAATGATCCTGACTTTAGTGTTCAGTGATACATCTTTGCATTTGAGGACCTTTTCTAGTTCTCTCATAGGGGCTCTACCCTGTCCTAGCCTTCTTCTGATTTCTTGACTATTGTCTACATTTTGGTTAATGACTGTGCCGAGGTATTGATAATCCTTGACAAGTTCAATGTTCTCACTGTCAGCTTTAAAGTTTCATAAATCTTCTGTTGTCATTACTTTAGACTTTTTGACATTCAGTTGTAGTCTTGCTTTTGTGCTTTCCTCTTTAACTTTCATCAGCATTCGTTTCAAATCATTACTGGTTTCTGCTAGTAGTATGGTACAGCCCTATGTATGTGAACAGCCCCCTAGGCTCTGATCCAAGGGACCTCAAGCTGATCTGCCCTGGATCGATCTGGGGACCACTATCACCACCCTGTATCTGCTCCCAAATACATTTGGGGGTGAGGCTAATGTTTAATCAGTGTTTCAAAACTCTAATTAAACATATAGTGAGAGAGGGGTGGGGGAAGGAGACATCGTGTCTCCTTCCTCCCTTCTGACTGAGACAGGGGTCTATTCTGCAGGGTGCTGCAATGCCTTCCCCCACCCCCAGGATCAATGCCTCAGTGGAGGCATTGACCTGGGGGGAGGAGACATTGCAGCAATTGACTGCTCTGCTGAACAGCTGTTGAGCAGAGGGGTCGATCCTGCACAAGTGATACTCAGCCAGCAAGTTTTCTTTAGGAAAACCACGTGCAGAGCATTGCATGCACCTTGCTGAATCACTGAGGGATCAATCCTGGGGAGAGGGAGGCATGAGGCAGGCAGGAAGCTGGGCCCACCTTTTACTGGAAGACACAACCAGAAATCGTGGGGTCCTCCCATCCTGCCTGGCTCTCCTTGCATGATACCCCACCCCCTGACAGCCACGGATTGCTCTGGGTCATCCATCCTGACCCATAATAATCCCTGGCTATCTGAACCGGACTTATCTGATGCCTGAACACTTCTGAAGCAGTCTGATTTTGCTCATGACTCAGCATAGCCCCAATGACCACTGAACGTAAATTAAAGTAAAAACGGAAGGGGCGGAGCCGAGTCTACAGATTATGACTATCATCAAAGAGACCCTGTGAAATATCCATGAACCATTCCTCTCTATCAACCCGACCTTTCTCTCATGCTGTCCACCATGTTGTAGTTCCACATAATGCAGAAACCATAAACAAATAAATGGGCCACTCCATGACCCCCCATCTGCTCTCGGGTTTCCCCCAACCCTCTGGGGCAGATTTAATTGGGTGCAGGGGGTAAGGGGTAAGGGAAATTCCACTGCACACACCAGAGGATGATGGCTATGCTCTCTGTCCATGGTCAGAAGCAGTATGCTTCTGAAGACCAGTTGCTGGAAACAGTAAGAGAGGAGAGCGCTGTTGCACTCAGGTTGTTCTTGTGGTTTTCCCACAGGTATCTATTTGGCCCCTGTAAGAACAGGATGGTGGACTAAATGGGCCATTGGCCTGATCCAGCCGGCTCTTCTTATGTTCTTAGGAAATTGTTATGCTCCTGCAGTGACATAGTTGGATACAACCCATTTATTTCTTTATTTTACAGATTTGTAACCCGCTTTTCAAGAAAAGAATTCTTCACAAAGCAGCAGACAGCACAAAAGCCACAACAAAAACCTGGCATAGCATTTGCACCATTGCCACTGCTCAATGCATCATTAGCCACTAAAAGTTATAGGGAAAAAGATGGGACTTAAGGCCCATTGAAAAAATATCAAGGGGTGGGAGCTTCTCAGAGGAAGTTGGGTTCCACGTGTGTGGGGCCCCTGCTGAGAAGGCTCTGCTCCATGTATTCCTAGCTGATCTTGGCAAAATGGCCACATCAAAATGGCCACATGATGCTTCCCTTCTAGAAAGCAGTCTTAATGCTGTGGCTGTCTTCTGCAAGGGCCTACTTATTTTAACTCTTCCCCATGGCTTGATATTTTGCCAAAAGCTGATCTTCATTTTTATTCATAAATTTGCAGTCGTGGTGCTCTCCTAGATTTATTTAAAATGCAGAAGAAGTTACTGAAGAGACAACATTTTCTGCTGTTTGAGCCATTTGTATTTAATATCCCGTTAAGCGGCATTAACTTTTAACTTGCCATAAAACCCAATAATGTTATTTATCAAGTTGTTTTAATTACCAAGAGCAGATAAGCATATGTCCCAGTTAACCTGAAAAATCCCACGTGTGCACCTGCTTCGACAAAGCGAGGGACGTGAGGAAAATATTTGAATTCTGTATCCTTCTTCCAGCACACCATTTTTAAAAAGGCACTTCTGGTGCCAAGCGAGGCCTTTACAGTTAAGGCATTTTACAAGATGATACTGAGCTATGTTTCCTGTCTATGAAGAAGGCACCAGCATATAAAATGCTAGTGAATTTGCATTACCTCCAATCCATCATTCTTTGAGTGCTCGGGGAAGAAAAAAAAAGCTGTGAGACCCACTGCAACAAAGCACAGCCTTGTGTTGACAGATTCTTATTTAAGTGACTGTGAATACCACAATTCCACAAATAATTTGTCAAGTGTGTGGCTGAACTAGCTCTGAACCCTGATAAATACCAAGTCTCCTCACTGCTACAAAAGGCACAATGTTCTGTGTGCGGGCAGTGAGTAACAAGTGCAAGGATTTAACAATCAATGCAACTGTATTTCTCTTCTCTTTGTGGCTTGGGAGGGGGGAAAATAAGAGGAACCTTGAAGGGTGGCTCTTTCTTTTGATGGTGTTAAGTCCTGGTGTGACTGTGCCTTGCAAATCTTGGAATGCACTGCATGAAGGAAACATTGCACAGTCCCTGTGAGTTGCACTTTTTTTAAAAGCTACATTTAAACATATGGTTCATGTGTGTATGGCGGGGGGGGGATAAAACACACATACATATACCCTAGGCTTTACTAGAAAGGAGGAAGTCGAATCTCCGGTAAAAGGGGTCGAGGTCCACTCAGCCTTCCATCCATCCGCGGTCGGTAATATGAGTACCCGGTATATGCTGGGGGGTAAAGAAAGGCCAGGGACGGAACTGGCAATCCCACCCCATATATACGGCTTGCCTAGTAAACATCGCAAGACATCACCCTAAGAGTCGGAAACGACTCGCACTACAAGTGCGGGGACACCTTTACCTTTACCTTTATAATTAAATGGATCTCTTCCACATTATCGTGATGGGACATCTATCCAATTGGATTTGTCATTTTCAGGACATATACCAGCTTTGGGTGTTTATGTGAGGCAGAGCTTCCATAAACATTCCTTATGTTGATAAACATTGGCCTGTATTTTAAAGAGTCCCCCCCCCTCTCCATATATTGGAACATCACCACTATAGTCACAGATTTCTCTGGCTTCTGCTCCCAAGGGCTCTGCAGAATAATATCTGAGAACTGAGCTATACACAGTATGTCAGTGAGGTGGTACAATTCAGAACTGTCTCAAATCAGTTCAGGTGAGGGTATTCATTTCTGAATTGTTCCATATTATACTAACATAACCCCTTTTCTAAAACAACTGTGTTGGTTGCCAGTTCATTTCCAGGCCCAATACAAGGGGCTCAAACTAGTGTTTACAGCCCTAAACCATGTAGGTTGCAAATATCTAAGAGACCGCCTCCTTCCCTAACGACCTTCTTGGGTGTTAAGATCAGCAGAGCGGGTCCTCTTGGTAGTTCCTATGCCCTGAGAAGTTCAGGAGGGTGTCCCGGGAAAGGGAATTCTCTGTGGCCCTAAGCTGTGGAATTCCCTCCCCACAGAGATCTATTTGGCACCTTCACTATGCAGTTTTCTGTAAATGCTGAAGATGCATCTCTTTAACCTGGCCTTTGACTCCGGAGATATATGGTTTCAAGACTCCCCCCCCCATTCCTGTGACTTTATTTTGTTTTAACTGTTTTTAATATTGAATTTTAAATTGTTGTAATGCATCCTGGGACCTGTGGGTGAAGGATGGGTAATAATTACCACTTGTACTATTACTACTCAGAGCTTGAAAAAGTTATTTTCTTGAACTACAGCTCCCATCAGCCCAATCCAGTGGCCATGCTGTCTGGGGCTGATGGGAGTTGTAGTTCAAAAAAAGTAACTTTTCCACGCTCTGCTACTACTTGTAGCAAACTAGTACACTGGAAAGAAATGTATAATATTGCCCTCTCTCCGATATGTTAGTTCACTAAGGAGATGGAGGGATATTCTAAAATATGGCACTTGTGTGCACCCCATAGTCTGAAAAGGGTACCTTCCAGGATTCTACCGCCTCAGGCTACCTATCCTGTCATTCTCTGTAAAGAGCAGGATTACTTTTAGACATAATGGTTTTGAAGGTACCAATTTGTACGATGTCAGCCTAATGTCACATGCTTCACACTTGCATGTACATATTGCTGGCACTTGTGATCAGTGTTGCCATTTTCCATGGCAGAGTAAACCACTAAGAACCATCCGTGACACTGTTGAAGCAACATCACATCTCACTAGTCAAAATCAGGTGACCATCACGCCACAGTAAACTTGTCAAGCTCATGTGGTAAAAACACCTCCTGTCAAAAAAAGGAGCATATAAAATAAGTCAACCTCTCTTGTTTTTGAAATCTGGCAAACTAAGGCCATTCAGTGAAAGGAATTATTTAAAAAAAACAAAAAAGGAAATACAATGGAGATCATTTATTAATAGGAAAAGTTGCACTTCAGTTCTTACAGGTATTCAATTAGCATTTAATTGTATTTGTAATACAGTAGGCAATAGCCAACTGAGCCATACCCATTGAAATGAATGGACGTAAGGAAGTAACTTCAGATACTTAAGAGGAACCTTAAGTAACATAAATCTATTGATTTCTGTGGGCCTGTTCAATGCCTATTCAACAGAGAAGATAAGTGAAAATGCATACTCACTCTGATGAATTCTGGCATTCGTCAGTAAAATGCTATAGATGGTGCCCAACGTCCTCTCCCATTCCATGTGTGCCTCTCCAAAGGCGACAATGACCTCAAAAACTTTACAAAACATATTTTTTCAATGGCAATTGAAATTATTATTTGTTTTTATTTATTAAATTTATATCCTGCTTTTCCTTCCAGAAGGAGCCCAGAAGGACATCTGACAACCTGTCTGAAAAGCTAAGCTGTCACTTACAAAAAGCCAGACAGCACACATTGTCTTTATATAGGTTTTTGATATTGACTCTGTTGCCTATAGAAATAATTGCAAGGGTGGCACATTAACAAGCCCCTATGCAAAATGCTAATTATTTATTGTATATAAAGGCAGTCTAAATAATTCAGAAGCTCATACGCTAAAGCCATCATGATTTTCCAGTCATTAACTTAGCCAGAATTTGCATTTGGGGACTCCAGCCAGTGACTTACATGCACTACTTAAGTCATTTTTCAAACGCCCGTCCCATCTTAATCTATTCATCATTAATCACCTTTGGTCACTTTACATACAAAACACAATTCTGATGAAAGATAAAAGAAATACATTAATAAAACTAAAGCAAGTTTGAATGCTTCAAAACAGGAAAATAGCGAATGAATGTGGTTATCAGAACTTATTATACATTGTGCCTATTAGCATTAATTTCTCAAGCCACTAACATGGGCAACACTTTCCCCTCTCCCCCCCCCATTTTATTTCAAGTTGAGAAGTTCAAAAGTGTGACCGGTGCTAAGTTCTACGCAGGCATTTTACCTCCCATGTGATCATCACGTGAAGGGGGAGAGAACAGGGGCATGCTCCCTGGCCCTGGCCCTCTCCATCACATCACCATCACTGCTCCTGCAGCCCTCCATCAGCAGGGGAATGAACCTCTCTACAGCAGAGCTGATTCTTCTTCCATCGACCCCCAGCCCAGTTTAGAACCCTCCAGAATCAATGTTCTCAATCAATGGCGAGGAACTCTTTTCAGCCCATTTGCCACATTCGCTTCCCACCCACATGCCTGCGGTGACCAAAAAGAACATGTGTATAATTCTTCCTTGGCACACTAGGCTACTTTATATATACACACACGCACACACATCTCTGTTCTCCGTCCAGACAAGCGAGAGGCATTTGTCAGAGTTCAAGAACACATTCTAGCCAGGCAAAACACTTGGGGGGTACAGCAGGGCCAGGGAGGGATGTAGCCTGGGGAGAGTTCCAAGGGCCAGACAGAGAGTGAAGGACCACCTTTGGTTTGAGGTTCTCCACACTGGTTCTAAATCAGGCTGAGGACCTGCATGACAGGAGAAAATGGTCCCTGCAGGAATTCAGCACTCAACTTGTGGAGGGCTGCGGGAGAGGCAACGATGACTGGAATCAAGAGAGGGAGTCAGGGAGTTCACCACTAATTTCCTCCATCTCACAGTGATAACTGGGGGAGGCCTAACCAGCACCAGTAATTCAGCACTGGTTAGGCCTCATCTTGAATACTGCGTCCAGTTCTGGTCTCCGCATTTCAAGAAGAATGCAGACAAACTGGAATGGGTTCAGAGGAGGGCAACAAAGATGATCAGGGGACTGGAAACCAAGCCCTATGACGAGAGACTGAAAGAACTGGGCATGTTTAGCCTGGAGAAGAGAAGACTGAGGGGAGATACGATAGCACTCTTCAAGTACATGAAAGGTTGTCACACAGAGGAGGGCCAGGATCTCTTCTCGATTGTCCTAGAGTGCAGGACACGGAATAATGGGCTCAAGTTGCAGGAAGCCAGATTTCGACTGGACATCAGGAAAAACTTCCTGACTGTTAGAGCCATACAACAATGGAACCAATTACCTAGAGAGGGAGTGGGCTCTCTGACACTGGAGGCATTCAAGAGGCAGCTGGACAGCCATCTGTCAGGAATGCTTTATTTATTTATTTATTTATTTATTTTATTTTATTTATATACCGCCCTAAGCCCGAAGGCTCTCTGGGCAGTATACAAAAAGATAAAAAACAAGCAATATATAAATACAATAAATACAATAAATCAAGAAAACAAAACAAACAAACAATAAAAGAACCAAACAACATCCAAAAATATTTGGACTCCTGCATTGAGCAGGGGATTGGACTCTATGGCCTTATAGGCCCCTTCCAACTCTACTATTTTATAATTCTATGATTCTATGATGCCTTCCACATGTTGTTGGACTGCAAATCCCATCAGGGCCTGACCATTGGCCGTGTTGGCTAGGGCTGCTGGGAGTTCAGTCCAACAGCATCTGGAGGGCACCACCCTGCTACTCCTGGGCTAAGGATAGAAGGCTATTTGCATGGCATATCAAAGCCTGCACAATTTGGTGAATGAATGTTCTCTCTAGTGCACAGGTAGATAAATACCTATGCATGAACACTAAGGGGGTGTGCAGCACACAGCCTGAAGCTTATGAGGTCTGTCTTGAACTGTTGATGACATTCTATCAGATATATCTTTCTGGGAGACCAGGGTTCGAATCCCCACACAGCCATGAAGCGCACTGGGTGACCTTGGGCCAGTCACTGCCTCTCAGCCTCGTGAAAACCCTATTCATAGGGTCACCATAAGTCAGAATCGACTTGAAGGCAGTACATCTTTTAGATATTTCTTTAACTCAGGAGGTTCTAACATGGTAGCTTCAGGTGCATATGTGCCCATAGAGGTGCCTGCAGAATCCCTTCCCTCCTCCCACTGAAATTAGGCCTGAAACTATTGGAGTTTGGCATATATTGCAGCAGAGTGCAGAAATGAGTAATCTGGTAAGAATGTCTTCTCATTATGTGTCCAAAGTATGATAACCTCAGTTTCACCATTTTAGCTTATAATGATAGTTCTGGTTTAATTTGTTCTAACACCCAACTATTTGTCTTTTTCGTGGTCCATGGTATCCACAAAACTCCCCTCCAACACCACATTTCAAATGAGTTGATTTTTCTCTTACCTGCTTTTTTCACATCCATATACTGTGGTCTGAATGATCCTGACTTTAGTCTTCAGTGATATATCCTTGCATTTGAGGACCTTTTTTTAGTTTGGGACCACAATACCTGATGGAACGCCTCTTCCGATATGAACCCACCCGTACACTACGTCCAAGATCAAAGGCCCTCCTCCGGGTGTCTACTCCGAGGGAAGCTCGGAGAATGGAACAAGGAAGATTTCCTTCTCAGTGGTGCCCCCCAAATTATGGAATGATCTTTGTGACGAGGTGCGCCTGGCGCCAACATTGTTATCTTTTCGGCGCCAGGTCAAGACTTTCCTCTTCTCCCAGGTATTTTAGCATGTGTTCTATATTGTTTTAAATTTTTAAATTGTCTTTTAAATTGTTTTTTAAAAGATGTATTTTAAATTGTATTTGTTTTTAGTTATTGTAAGCCGCCCAGAGAGCTTCGGCTATGGGGCAGTATACAAGTTTAATAAATAAATAAATAAAAGAGGGGCCCTCCCCAGTCTTAGCCTTCTTCTCATTTCTTGACTATTGTCTCCATTTTGGTTAATGACTGTGCCGAGGTATTGATAATTCTTGAAAAGTTCAATGTCCTCATTGTCAATTTTAAAGTTACATAAATCATCTGTTGTCATTACTTTAGTCTTCTTGACATTCAGCTGTAGTCCTGCTTTTGTACTTTCCTCTTTAACTTTCATCAGCATTTGTTTCAAATCATTACTGGTTTCTGTTGGTAGTATGGCAGCGTCTGCATATCTTAAGTTATTGCTATTTCTCCCTCCAGTTTTCATACTTCCTTCATCTTGGTCAAAACCCACTTTCTGCATGATATGTTCTGCATATAGATTAAACAAATAAAGTGATAAAACACATCCCTGTCTCATACCCTTTCAGATTGGGAACCAACTGGTTTCTTCATATTCTGTCCTTACAGCAGCCTCTTGTCCAGAGTATAGGTTGCACATCAGGACAATCAGATGCTGTGGCACTCCCATTTCTTTTAATGTGTCTATCAGTCAAAACTGCTTACAATACCTATTCTCAATTACTTCATTGAAGTAGTTGAAGGCAACATGTGCCTGAGCGAGAAATTTAATTCACTTCACATTTAAAGCCAAATTGGTCAAATCCACACTCTTTGAAACAATATAAGAATTGAAACATAGCCATCTTTCAAAATTCGCACTCATCTGAATTTTGTGATGCAGTTCTCTAACCAATGTGTACAAAAAAAAGTAAAAGAGAGTGTGTGTAAAATGAATATATTTGTGAAAACAACATACTGCATTACATTAGGAGAAAGTGTTTGTAAAACTGTGTACATTAGTCAAAATGGCATAATAAAATGTGGTTATCAGAAGAAATCTGCACTAAAATGCTGAAGATTTTTCATGAGGATTTTATTTTTATTTTTTTTAAAAAAATTGCAAATAGTTGCAGAAATGTGGAAAACTGAATGTGAGATTGGAAAAATGAGAAATTGCGAGAACCAGAATTGACACATCCTTCTATCCCTGGCAGGGAGAGAGAGGGATACACATAGGGAAAGAAAATAACCAACTACTCTTTCTTCATCCCTGCTTCAGGCATCATATTCTTGTTTGGGAAATCTCTCAGTATGAATGGGTCTTGTAAAGACTTTATAACTTGAAGAACTGCGGGGGATGGGTTGGTGGGCTTGTGATAGTGACACAAAAGAGCCTATGTTCCAATCGCTGGTCAATATAGCTCCAACCTCAGACTGTAGGGACAAACTAAACCTATAGAACTGCCTAGCTAGCAATTACAGGCTCTTTTCAAAGGCTCTTGCTGATGTATCCAACCGAGTGACCTATTCCGCTTTGATATATTTTAAACACTACCAATCCACTTTCCTGACTGAATAGGTATCTCCAACAAAAGAGCTACAGATTGCTTGTTGAACAAGCACCTGCAGTTTTGTTTATCAATTTCATGCCCTGATCTCTGTGCCCTCAGTACAGTGGCCTTGTGTTCATTCGGCTGCTACAAAACAAACAGAAATGGAGGCAGTGCTACAGAAACATGGAAAAATGATGCCTTGGGTTGTCAAGAGTCTGGATGCTTTCATACGTCCAAGGCTAAAGAAGCTTTTATTTATGCTGCATGCAGGAAAATGGGGCAGAGGGGATTCACTCTGGACTTTGGAAACATTTACACTGCTCGGTTTTCCACACCATACGTTTAAAGCACATCCAACACACCTTTAAAGCACATGAGTTCCCCAAAAGAATCATGGAAATTGTAGTTTGTTAAGGGTGCTGGGAACCTGTAGCCTCTGTGAGGGGGAAACCACAGTCCCCAAGATTCTTTGTGCTTTAAATATATGTTGGATGCGATTTCAATGAATGGTGTGGCTCTGACCCAAAATAATCTTCCATTCCATCAGGCTGCAGCAAAGAAGTCCTAGGCAGCAAGGCCTCTTCCTTGGCTCTGTTGAGAGACCACTTCCTTTTGGCTGCTCCTCTCCCTGAACTATTTCCATGCTACCTGGGTCTTTAAAAGACTTTATATCTTGAAGAACTGGTGCCTGAGTTTGTTTGTTTTTCCCTCCTGCTCCTTTTTTTCCTTTTGTGTTGTGCCGTTTTGATGGTACATCTGGGACTTTTTTATCGATCTGTGAGCTGCTTTGGGTGCCATCAGCTGAGGACTGGGGGCAAAAATACGTTAAATAATCAAACCAACATAAACATAGAATTGATAATTTTTTTGTGATGGCGTAAGATGTCGTCTTGAATGCCCCATTGTCACGGAGGTCTCTGGGCTGTACCCCTTCAGACTGCAGGTGGGGAGATCACATGTGCCTGAAAAGCCCAAGCCATTTTACTGTCTGAGGCACAGCAGCAAAGAGCACACCCTCCTCCTAAGTCAAGATGCACAGTACCCAAAGTCAGGCGAGTTACTTTGATGCCTGAGGCAGAAAATCCCACAAGCCTCTCTCCTGCTCCCTCTCTGTAAAAATACAACATTCCTAAACAACTAACCATTTACCACCCATTCATAACTCTCAAAATCAGCTTCCTGTTGGGACAGCCATCTCATTCTGCCTAATTCATTTATTTATCTATTTATTCAACTATGCCTCTACCTCCTTTCCATGCACAATAACAAGGCAGTGTACAAAACACAGAACCACAATAAAATGACAATTTGGATAAAAATGGCAGCCTGTAGGTTAACAGCAAACAACTTACAAAGAAACTGGTATGAGTGAGCAGCAAAAGCCTCTGTAAATAACTGGGCTTTCACTCAACAAGTGCCAATATTGCATCAGTAGAGGTGCTTGCTGAAATTCAGAGGGGTTGAGGTTTTACAGCAGGCTAAACTGCTTTTCAGCCCGAGGGCCACATTCTCTTCTGGGCAACTTTCCAGGAGCCACATGCCAGTGGCGGACAGGGCCAGAGGCAAAAGTTGGGCAGACCAACGTATGTAAATATCACTTTTATACAATACGTTAATTTATTCACATACACACATCTCTCTATTGTCCATTCAGGCAAAGAAGAGGCATTTTCAGAGTTGAAGGACACATTCCAGCCTGGCAAAAACACTTGAGAGTGCAGCGCTGGGGACAGGTGTGGCTTGGGGAGAGAGGGTGTGGCCTGAGGAGAGAGGGTGTGGCTGGAGAGAGGGTGTAGCCTGGGGAGAATCCAGAAGACCAAACAGAAGCTTGGAGGGCTGACATGTGGACCCGAGGCCTGAGATCCCCCACCTGTGCTAAAAGAGCTACATTGACTCTCAGTTTGCTTCCGAATACAATTCATGGTGGTTTTGACCTTGAAAGCCCTAAACAGTTTGGGAACTAGGTATCTGTGTACTCACCTTCCCCTCATTTGTCATGCCCACCGCACAAGAGCCAGGGAAGAGGGCCTTTTCCGAGTACCTACTATAGCTGAAGCACAACTGGTGAATACTGTCAACAGAGCCTTCTCTGTCGTGGTCCCTAGACTATGGAATGCCCTCCCCTGTGAAGTAAAGTCAGACCCCTCTCTTCCTGTTTTTAGATGGCTGCTGAAGACACATCTTTTTATGCAAGCATTTAGTTAAATTTCTATCCTGTTATGCCATTGTATCAATGTTTTTATTGATTTTATGGATTTGTGTATGCATGGTTTTATATATGTTTTGCGTTTTTAAATCTATGTATAGTTTTATGTATGCTTTGTATTTTTAAATTTATATAATCTGCCTCGGGACCTGCATTCTGGGTCAAAGGTGGACAACAAAAATATATTATTGTTATTATTATTATTATTGTTGTTGTTGTTGTTGTTGTTATTGTTATTGTTATTGTTATACAGAGAGAATGCCACTACTGAGAAGGCCCTTCCTCTGGTCATTGCTACATGAGCCTCTGCAGGTTGTGGCATGACCAGGAAGGCCTCATCCAATAATCTTAGTGAACGGCAGGTTGATAAGTGCTTTGGGGTAAGCTGGTTCCAAGCAGGGCTTTGTAGGTTGAAACTAAAACCTTAAACCTAGTCCTGTAGCATATTGGCACCCAGTGCAGCTCCTTTAAGAGCAATGTAAAATGTGCACAGTTGGATGTCCATTCACTGCCCAAGCAACTACCAGCCTCCAGACCAGCTGCAGCTTCCAGATTGGCTTTAGGGGCAATCCCACACAGAATGCGCTACAGTAATCTAATCTTGAGGCTATCAATGTATGAGTCAGTGTAGCAAGGCTATCCTTGTCCAGGGAAGATTGTACCTTGCATACCAGCCAGATCTGGCAAACGACAGAGCTGGCCTATACAGAAAAACAACCTTGTATCTAGAAAGCTAGCATATCATGGATAATGCTAATACAGAACCAATCTTCCTGACATGTTAATTTCAAAGCAGAGGCTTTTTTTTTTGGTAAGTTGCAATGTTCAACAATGTTCAACCTAGAGTCTGTAGTGATAGAGATCAGATGCAGGTTTACCACTTTAGCAATAACAAGGTTTAAAAGAGATTATCTTCCATGCTGAGTACAGCCTTAAAGAATTCTGTTTCATCCAAGAGTATTTTCAATTGCTGAACCACAACCTTCTCAATCCCCTAACAAGGGGGTATTTGCAACCAGGCGGTAGTTGTCACAGATGAGTGGGTCCAGGGCGGGCTTTTTCAGGAGCTGTCAGATCACTGCCTCTTTCAGGGCAGCTGGAACCACTCCCTCCTGCAACGATGCATTGACCACATCCTGGATCCATTTGGTCAAACCCCCTCGGCAAGCTTTAGTAAGTCAAGAAGGGCAAGGGTCGAGAGGGCACATTGCTGACCGCATCATCCCAAGCACCGTGTCTTTGTCATCAGGTCACATCAATTGATCCCAAGAAGTTGCAGCAGATGTTGCACTGGACATCTCACTGGGGATCACAGTAGATGTGGATGGGGCATCAAGATTGCGATGGAGGCTAACAATTTTACCTTGCAAGCAATTCACAGTGGGCCTCCAAAGGTTTAAATCTCCATTTCCTGGAGTTGATGTCAAGAGACCTCTGACAATATGGAAAAGCTCCACTGGACGACTACTTGAGGATGCAATGGTAGCAGAGAAGTGGTCCTTCTTTGCTGCCCTCACCGCCACACAGTAGGCACGGTTATGTTTTACTTGTGCCGATCAGCCTCACAGCATGCCTTTTGCCACTTGCGCTCTAGCTGTCATCTAGCCTGTTTCATTGCCCTAAGTTCACTGGTGTGCCAAGGTGCAAACTGGGTTCTGGAATGCTCAGGGCAACCGTGTGAAGAGCCAAAACACCTCTCTGTTCCACAGTGTGACAAGGGCTTCAACAGGGTCACCTATCTATCTCCTGGAACCCCCCCCCCAGGGAACTCAGGAATCCAGTGGATCCCATTAGTCCTCAGCATGGACGTTGAAATCACCCAGGACTATCGTTCTGGGCTCCTCTAATACCACATAGGCATGCTCTTCATACCTCATGTGGCACACACATATTTTATACCTTGGGTGCATAGAAGAAGTTCATCTCACAGGAACATAGGAGGCTGCCTAATAATTGAGTGATACCATTGTTCCATCCAGTTCAGTATCATCTACACTGACTGGTAGCAGTTCTCCAGGATTTGAGGCAGGAGATTTTCCCAGCCCTGTCTGGAGATTGAATCTGGGACCTTCTGCATCAAGGTAGATGCTGTACTGCTGGTCTACAGTTTAAAAAGTATTTAGGGCATCATGAGTAAGGACAGGGGAGACATTAAAATCAGTTTGCCTTTAACGCCAAATTTATCAAAATCTCACTTTCCGAAACAATATGAGAACAGAGAAGGCTGCCTTATGCTGAGTCAGACCATTGGTCCATCTCGCTCAGTACTGTCTACACTGACTGACAGCAGCTGTTCAGGGGTTTGGAGATGTTAGAGCTTGAACTTGAGATCTTCTGCATGCAAAACACATGCTCTACCACTGAGCTACGTAAGGCCCTGCACTGAAACACAGCCGTCCTTCAAAATTTAAACTCATCCAAATGTTGTGATGCAGTTATCTAACCAACCAAGGTTTGCAAAAACACATATATTTGTGGAAACCATGCACAAAAATAAATATATTCATGAAAACAACATACAAAAATGCATTGTATCAGGAGAAATTGTATACAAAAATGTGTACGTTAGTCAACACTGCAGACAAAAAGGAGAACTTTGGGCTAAAATGCTGAAGAATTTTCATGAGGATTGTTCTTTTACAAACCACACATTGCTGCAGGAACCTGGAGAACTGAATTTCAGATTGGAAAAATGAGAAGCTGAGAGGATCAAAATTGACAGATCCATCCATCCCTAATCATAAGGGTTTTTTAAATTTTATTATGATTCAGAGCTGTGGAAAGTGATTGTCTCCTGGTGGCTATGACCTGTCTTTGTATCTGAACAAATAAACAAAATAAAATTTAATTTGTATATGCATTGTGTTTTTTATTTTAATTGTGTGTGCAGGGGGAATCTTTTATGTGTGTAATTTTAAAAAAAATCTAGTCAATTTTAAAGCAACCTCTATACAGATCCTCCCATTTGCTTGCACAGATTTGAACTGGTGATCCAGTTAATGTTTGTGAGGTGCTTGTGTATTTTTTTTTTTAAGCAAGATACATTGTTTGAGGCTTTCCCAGCTAACAAGACCTGCTGCAGGGGAAAACTGCTTCTGAGGTTCCAGTCAAAAAGTAGTAATGTTCTATCCACACATTAATGATTCCAAAATTCTCCATTATGAACAATATTTATCAAAAACAGCCCACTATCAGATGAACGATGTGCCTTATCTTTTCTTGTCAACTAAAGCATTATTCACTGAAAGTTTCTCTCATATCTTTTTCAGAGGTTTCAGTGTCATTTTAAATTGCAAATCAATCATAGATCATGGAAGCCCTACCTCTGGAGGAGAGATTAACGCTCTGGCTAAAATTGTTTACAAAGCCATTTGTAAACCTTCCGCAGATGCAGATGAGGCAAGTTTGCCAGTTTAACATTGTTGATCCCAGAGAAAGCCTTAAGCAATGACTTCAGAGGGCAAAAAAATTTGTTCATTTATCATTATTGTCATGGGCTTTCGCAAATGATAACAATTTGTCTTCATCCTATTTTTAGACAATGAGCCACAATAGAGTCCAGAAAAGCCATTTTGCCAGATGGGGGAAGGTGCTTTCATAGCAAAATGTTGTCTTTTCTTTTCCTGCCCTATAAAATTGGCTTAAGTGTGAACCAAGGATATGTTTTAATGTCACATTTCCCAGTAGGCATTCTGAGACACAATGCCAGCACCAGCAGACCCAGAGCTAGGCCAAAACATTTGTGCAGATTTATTACTTTTTTTTCAAAAAAAAATTGCTTTGTTGTTTAGGCAAACCTGTTACTGTGGCTGTGATTGTGCAAAGATTAATTTTGCTTTTTTATTGTAAAGAAGAAGAAGAAGAAGAAGAAGAAGAAGAAGAAGAAATGAACCAATGGTCTGACTCTGTATACTATTGGGCCATCTAGCGCAGCATTGTCTGTGCTGACTGTTCGCAGCTCTGCACAGTTTCAGATAAGGGGTCTATCTCAGCTGTACCTGGAGTTGCCAGGGATTGAACCTGGAACATTCTGCAAGCAAAGCAGATGTTCTACCCTTGAGCTACGCCTTTTTCCCCACATGTGAGGTCAATCCTGTCAGGACTAAATGAGACTTGCAACCCCTGCTATTATTCTGAGCTGCAACTGGTGATCAGATTCTGAAACCCAGTGATATAATTCACTAATAGGCAAAAAAAGAAACACTTTGGGTTTAAGAACATGTCTATAGCCATAGGCATACCTATATGCAGGGAAATTAGGCAGCTATAGTGAATGCACCAGGGGAGCAGGAGATGTGACCTCCTCTCTGAGATATTGGACTGCCCTACAAATCTGTCAAAATGCAAACACAATTTGGGTTGGTATTTCACAGTTCAATCCACTTCCTGTGTAGCTGGGAATAATTTGGTAGTCTCTGAGCATATGGTGAGTGGTGGCAACACCTGCCATCTCCAAAGATGGAGAATTACATTTTTGTATGCTTGTTGGTGCTCTTACTTTGCTTCTTTCCTGTGTGATTACTATTTCTACAGATAATCTAACCTAGAAAATGTTTGTGGAGGGTGCTGAGAGTTGCTTGGCCCTATGCCTCTCACAGAGGTACAATCCCCAGAAGAGAGGCTGACTGTTAAACCCCTCTGGCCACTGGACCTTTGTCAGGGGAACAAGAGTCTCCTAACATCCTTCACAAACTACACTTCCCAGGCTTCTTGGGGTGAAGCCATGACTGTCTAAAGTGAAATAAATTTCTGGTGTGACCCCCTGATTAGCCAACCCACACAGCTGTGAGTCTGGCTTTTAGAACGTTGACGGTTCTTACTGAGCATGCCTAATGCTATAATAGGCTTCAATGTTAAATTTCTTAAATTAATTAAAAATCAGCCATGCATTTTTTTTAACTTTTAAACTGCAGAAGATGAAGGTCAGAGTATGGGCAAGGTCAGAAATAGGATTACAGGTACTCTGTGGTCATGGCTGATTTTTAATTAATTTCAACAAATTATGAGACCACTGATGGAAAAAAGTCCAACAGGGGCCTGGATTCCCCCCCCCTCTTGTTTCACCCTTTGAAGTCTGGATTCTCTCTGAGTGTTTTGAAAACTCAAAGCAAGTGTTTCTAAGTTCAGGACTATATGTTTTGTAAGGTTCTGTTTCAAAATGAGCTTATGGGAAGCATCAGAATGGCATGGGGGTATTTTCAATTTAACATTGCGGAATGTGGAAAATCCATGCTGGCTATAAGGCCATAGCTCAGAGGTAGAGCACATGTACTCCATGCAAAAGCTCTTTGGTTCAAGCCCTGGGATCTCCAGGAACAGTGAGGAAAGACTGTAGTTTTTAAGGGTGCTGAGAATGGTAAGGAGACTCCTTACTCCTCTCACAGAGCTACAGTTGCCTGGGAAGAATGACTGATTGTTAAACCACTCTGGGAATTATAGTTCTGTGAGGGGAACTCCCAGCACCCTTAACAAACTACACTTCCCAGGATTATTTTGGTAAAGCCATGACTGTTTGAAGTGGTATGATACTGCTTTAAAAGTATAGTTCCGACGAGGCCTGAATTAGGTAGGTTCACCTTTAAATGCAAACAGAATCAAATATCTGCATATCCCTATGAGAGCCACATATTAATTTGTCCTAGGCAGGTTGATCGACGAGGCCTTGCTGTCCAGCCACTTTCTCTGCTGCAGTCAGGTGGGAACATTCTTCTGATTATTTGAAAAACTGAAGCAGTCGGGGGGAAACTTCCAGTGAGCATAGACTGGGAGGTTTGTGGGCATGGCTCCCTAGGGATGTGCTTGAATTTCACAAAATTTGAATTTGACTCCAGATTTCCTTTTTATTCGCTTTGTCCTCATGAATCTGTTTTTTCTAGCAGTTTTCCACGGCTGAGGCAGATTTTTTATAAAAAAAAACCAAAGCATTGATACCAGTACTGATATTTCCCTCAAAAATCAACATTGATATTTCATTTAAAATATCATTTAAAAAAACCCATAAAAATGATTTTTTGGGGGGGGGAACAAATTGGTATTTATAGCAAAGAGCGAATATTAATCCCTGACAAAACGGTACTGGCAGAAAGTTCAATGGAGCAAAAATCAAACCAGCACCAAAATGAGGATCCCATCCCTATAGCTCCCAATACCACTTGGAGTTCGTGGTCATTTGCCAACCCTAAATCAGTGTTCAACAGCAACCAAAAGCCAAGTTTCATAAACAAGATAAAACATCTCTATCCAAAGTAAACTTAGCCTGCAAACCTATACATATTTTCCTGGCAGTCAGGATGGGGTAGACATGTGATTCAGTTCACATTTAAAGCCAAATTCATCAAATTTCCACTTTCCAAAACAATATGAGAAAAAAAACCCACAACCATCCTTTGAAATTTCCACTGATTCAAATTTCATGATGTGGTTCACCAAACAAATAATGTTTACAAAAATGCATATATTAGGAGAAAATGTGCATACAAATAGATAATATGTTCATGAAAATAACATACAAAAAAGCTTTATTTGGGAGAAATTGCTTGCAAAAAGGTGTACATCGGTCAAAACTGCAAACAAAAATGTGTTTACTAGGAGAAATTCACACTAAAATGCTGAAGAATCTTCATGCAGATTTTTTTTAAAAATGAAAATTGCTGCAGAAATGCGGAGAACTGAATTTAAGACTGGAAAAATGAGAAACAGAAAGAACTGAAATTGACAGATCCTTACATCCCTATCTGGCAGTAACAATGTCAGGGCTTGGGGGCTTACTTATGAGAAGACATGTATAGGATTGTACCATCAGTGTTTGAATCACAGAAGAGCCAGTGGGTCTACTCTCATACATTTTGTCATTGCCCATTTTAGCTACTGTTTTAGAAAAGTTTTGGGGAGGGATTTGGCTAAAATTGGGAAGGATTCAGGGGGAAAGTTTGTGGGTTCCATTTGTTCATATGCCACTTTCTGTATGTATATATAAAGTTAATTATTATAATTATGTGAGACTATTGCACTTATATGACAATATGCTAAAATTATTTTGCCCCTTCCAAAATTCATTTTTTGGACTTTTTTGCTCATGTTCTGAGCACCCACCACTCATTCATGCTTTGGGCTGGACTTCAGTGCATCTCCTTGGTTATTTGCTTTAAAGTCATTTATCAATTTCAAGCATTCCTCCACCTGTCAGGATTTCACCCCAGAGGCCAACAAAATATTCAACAATAATATTTTCATATGTGCTGCTGTACCAGTTGTTGCCCAAACCCTTCCTGTTCTTGAGGGCATCTCAGGGGCAACTCCGTTTCACAAATAAAAAAAGAATTGCTTTGCATAAAGAGCCACTTAGATGAAAGATATTTGTTTCTTGATTTGCAGTCATGGGTGCCTTTCAGTACAGTGTCTTTTTCCTAAAGGGCATCTAAGTTAAGGCAGCAAAGAGAGTTCTTTGCTCTTACCACCCCAGCTCCTGGCTGACGTCTGTTCCTCCAAACTATTAGCAATTATTTCAAAGCCATCTACTTTGAGCACAGATGAACACTTTGCATTCATTTTTACCCTTGAGAAATGAAGAAAGGGGGAGGAATATCCTTAATCAGTATACAGTGATATTTCTTCACTGTAAACATATTATCCTAGGCAGAATTTTGCACAGCTAGAGAAGAGAAGAATCATCCTGCTGGCACTCATCTGTCTCAAATTGCCATCGTGCTCTGTTTGTAGTTTCTGAAACTTTTTCAAGCCAAAAGTCTCCCTTTTAAATCATGTGCTGAAATGGGGAAAGGGAGGGGTGTCCACTTTTGTGATGGTCACCTTTGGTACCATTTTAGAAGGCTATGAGGGCAACAGGCTGATTTGGCTAAAACAGAAGGGAGTCCTAGATAAGTTTAAAACACAGTTTAAAAGGCTGGGTGAATAAAAAAGGTCATTCACCAAGCATCAAAAAGACCACAGAGAAAATTCCAGGGAAGTGTTTTTTTTCCCTGGGGAGGTTATTTCATAGGCAGTGTGCCACTATCAAAAAGACCCTCTCCTCAGTGGCCACTCATTTTGCTTCACTTAGTGGGGGCACCCAGAGAAGGGATCCGAAAGAGGATCCTAAGGTTCAGGTGGGCATATGAGAGGGAAGATGAACATTTAAATCAGTCCCAGATATGGCTACGGTGGACTGTTTGACTCCCTGCCTCACTAGCAATGCGCACCTCTATAGGACAGGCTGATGTGTCAAGTAACTACTGAAGGGAGTAATTTGGAATTGGAGATGTTTGTAAGAAGAACATACAAAAAGGGATTACTTCTGAGTAAGCATGTGTAGGATTGTTGCGTTCAGGATGTGTTCCAGGTTTCTTGTCCCCTTGATTTCCTCCTCAAACTACACTCCTCCTCCCTCTTGGCCCTGCCTGTTCAAACTAAAACAATTTTTTACCGATATGACAACCCCGTCTTGTAAAAGAAAAACAATACATTTTGAACTTTGGAAATGATGAATGCCATTTCTTCATCTCTGAATAAATACGCTATTCCCACACAGTGAAAATTAACCCTTGGGTCTCTCTACTATAGCCTCGTTTCACACTTCCTTTTTTGGAGATCAAAACGTAATGTTTTTGTACAGGCAAAGTATGTAAATAAATAATATTTAACATTATAGCAACATCCAAGAGCTGGATTGGCCAGCAGGGATGGGCTGGGGCCATTGAGAGGCCCCTCTGAGCTCCTGGGCCCTCACATACCAAAGAGAGAGCTGAAATATGAAAGTGAATGTTGCTGTTCCTTACAACTTGAAAACAGCTAGCATGGGCGCCTAGAACTAAAAAAATCAGCTTGGAGCCAATTAAATCCTACTCAGAGTAGACCCATTGAAATGAATGAATCTGAGTTAGCCATGTCCATTAACTTCAATGGGCCTACTCTGAAAAGGCCTAGCATTGGATGCAACCCATAATGTTGCAGGCCCAATCCAGCTCACACCATCCCTGAGATAGACGCACAGTGGAGTCCCAGCCATGGTGGTGTCATGTGAAATCTAGCATTAGTCATCTATACAAACTTACAAGGAGGAGAATTTCCTTGTTGGAGAACTAATGTTACACACACGCACACACACAAACTAGGGAGGGGGAAAACAAGATATAGATTCCCCTGGTAAAAAGTTTCTGCTACAACAGCAAAATATTTAATTGCATTTGTGCCAGATGTTTAATTACTCTTGTTAGCAGACATCGACACTCTGCAGGGTCTTCTCTTTCTCATTCCTAAGCAGCAGCAAAACTCGCTCAAAAATTATTCCTTGGTTCAGAAAGTGATGCGGGATACTTTATAAAAAGTGACACAGAAGGTAAATCCAGAGTGGAAGGCAAGAACCAGCAATGTTCACGGAGAACCTATTTGTACTGATCACCACAGGAACATAGGAAGATCCCTTATACTTTCAAGCAAAGTACCTGTCCTATCTGGAGATGCAGGAGATTGAACCTGAGACTTTCTGCATGCTCTATTACTGAGCTATGGTCTTTCTCATATGGTCTTTCTAATGGTGGCCAGCATCTTTAGAGAATCCAAGCATGTTCAACAGTGGACTGACAATGCCATGCAACAAGGGGTGCATAAAATGGAGTTTTTATTCTTAGATTCATCTCAATGGATCAGAGCATAAGAATCTATAATATGAGTGACCTCTATAATATAGGCCCTGTGTTTGACCCCAAAGTCACAAGATGGTCAGAACTGGTTTACTAATCCCAGGAAGACATGTACCAACAGGATTAATTAGTCATACGGAAAGGTCTAAATTCCAAGTATGCTCAGGAGTAATCCCCCTAACTAGACAATGGGCAGTGCCCAAGTTAACATTTGCATCAATGAAAGTCACATAAGATAAGGGTTGGGGTTATTTAACGCATACTCAGTTTCTCCGAAGACTGCAAGCAAAGGCTTAACTCCCGTGGTCAGAACAATCATATCTCAGGAAATTCCGTCTTAGACCGAATCACTCACTAGTATCCCCCCTCCCAATGTACATTCAGTCCAATGAAGGTTCAAATTATATTTAAAACGTAATAATTTCTGGAAGTCTGTAGCACCTCTCTCTTGGGGGCTCAGCTGCTGCCTTATTTTACACAGAGCTCCCTAGATCATCTCAACATGCAGCTCGGGACACTGGGTAAGGAATGGGATAAGAATGATATGCTTGGATATATGGTAATATGCAGGAAGAGAAAGGGAGAGCCTGCCTCTCACCAAGCATACAGCATAATCCTTTACCCTGACCTTGTACCCTGATTTTCTTCAGGAAAAGTATATCTATGCATATCTCGATTGCTTTCCTTCTTTCTCTGGTGGGAATGTGTGCAATCTTGGAAGTAATTAGGAACAGGGGTTTCTCTTATGCTTTTAAAATCAAGGAATGAATGACGGAGGTAAAGTTAGACACTGTTCTCATTCATTGTAAATAGTGAAAAGGCAATGTTTTTTCCTGTTTCTTCATCTAATAAACCAATCTTTACTTTATTTTCTGTGTGGTTTATTGGGGTCAAGGGCAAAGGTTGTACATGCATAAGAGCAAAGTGCAGGTTTAATTCCAGCAAAAGGTACCGCTGCCTTTGCAGAAGTGGTGTTTTGAGTTTCTAGTGACTAAGCACGCATGTGGAGATTCAAACCTACCCACGCAACAGCCATACATTGGCAGATTAAAGGCATGAACACTGTTTGGGGGGAGGAGGCTGCTGGATAATATTCTATTAGTGGCAGATTATTTCCTGGTTTATATTTGGAAGATTGCCCTTCTATTGCAAGAATGGGGATCTTGTGGCACTCCAGATGCTGTTGGCGCACATCTCCCATCATTCCTGATTCAATGACCATGCTGACTGGGGCTGACAGGCATCCAACAACAACTGGAGGGCCACAGGTTCCCCATCTCTGCTGTAGTGCGGTGGTTTCCAACCTTTTTTTTTCCTCCATGGACCACCTGAAAATTGCTGATGGTCTTGGTGGACCACTTAATGATTTTTCTGCCTTTGTAGCAATTGTGAAGTTCTGTGCTAGATGCTGTCTGACTTCACTTGTGTTTTTATTGCTTCTCTTATTTCTCATATATTTAATTGTATCACAGTTTAAATTCCACAGAATGCCAATAATTATAAGAAAGGAAAGAAGCAATGGAATACAATTAAAACCAATAGAAGCATTCAATGCAGACATGCTGCAGACTACTCGAATGAAGCTTGTGGACGGCTGATGGACTAATGGGCCACAGTTTGGGACCCCTGCTCTAGTGTGTCCATGCCTGTGTGTCTGGCTGTGATTATTTCATGACTACAGTCCCCTGGATATTTTGAGATGGAATTGGAGGGAATTGGAGGGAAATGGGAAGAAATGGAGACAGTGGTTGAAGAATTCTCCGAAATACAAGTATCAAGGAGGGCTGTAGGAGATACAAGACTTTTGATTTCTTTATCCAAGTCTATTGAGGATTCAGGCTTGCTCAGTGAAGCATTCCCCCTCTAGGATACACACCTTAATGTGGTGAGGCGGTTTGAGAGTGTTGAAGAAGCGGAGAGCAATGTTGTCAGGAGTCTAGACCAAGAGGGTAGACTCCTAGCAGGGGCACCCAAGGCGGAATGGTCAAAGCTGAGACACCAGATTAAGATGCATCCAGACTCAAAGGTGAAGGCAGTGATAAACCACCTCTGAATACCTTTTACCATGAAAACCCTCTGAATAGACTATCCAAAATGCAGCATGAGATGCTATTGGAGGTCATTGATTCATAGGGTTGCCATAAGTCATAATCGACTAGAAGGCATATAAATAACAACAACAGTGAAGCATTATTCTTGGCACCAGTTATTTCTGGGAGAGGAACACAGTAACAGTTTCTAGCATAGACAGCAAGTGGAAGAGTGTGTCAAATCCCCCTCCATAAGGACTGTCTCTTTCCCTACTCCCTCTGGGGCAGCCCTTCTATGCTGCCTACTATCAGTCTATGGCTGTGGAACTCAATGTAGGCGGCATCAACAGACTTGTGAAGAGAGGCCAGCAGCAGTAGCAGTGGACCAGTTCCAGTCAGCCTGCTGGAAGCAGCATGTTCCTGCCTTATCTGCATTAGGGACGGGCAAAGGATTCAATTCAGTTCACATTTCAAGCCGAACCTATAAAATCCGCACTTTCCGAAACAATATGGGAACTGAAACACAAATTTGCACTTACTTGAATTTTGCAGCTCAGTTCCCCAACTAAGCAAAGTTTGCAAAAATGCATATATTAGGGGGAGTGTGGGTAAAAAGGAATGTTAGTGGAAATCACAAACAAAAACACATTGTACGATGAGGCATGGTTTGCAAAAATGTGTACATTAGTCAGCACTACCTACAAAATTTGTTTATCAGGAGAAATTTGCACAAAAATGCTGGAGAATTTTCATGAGGATTTTTTTTTAATGCAAATTGCTGCAGAAATGCGGGGAACTGAATTGAAGATAGGAAGAATGAGAAATGGAGAGAACTGAAATGGACAGATCTTTCCATCCCTAGTGTGCATACACTGTGCATCTATGTGCCTTGTCTGCCTCTTGTGTAACCCGTCTATCTGCTCCTGTCTAGGGCTGGGTGTGTGTGTGTGTTTAAGGAACACTCTGCCACTGTTCCCTTGGTTTGCCTGAACAAGCCATCTCTCAGTCTTCCTCATCTATAAAATGACATGTTATCTCAAATCTCTATTAGATCAGGGGTGGGAAATGATTTTTTTTTCAGCTCAAGAGCCACGTTCCCTCACTGGCAACCTTCTGGGGTCCACGTTCCAGTGGTGGGCAGGACCAGAGGAAAAAGTAGGGGGAGCAACAGATGCGGCTCTTATCTTTGCACTCTCTGCTACATTTCAGCCGTGCAAAAGTCAGAGGTTTCTCCACACGCAGATTTCTTCCCTCTTTCCATCCTCTACACAAGCAAGGAAGAAGCGTTATTGCACTTCAAGGACACATTCCAGCCAATGCAAGCACTCAAAGAAGGCACAGAGGAGGGCCAGTGAGGGGTGTAGCCTGGGGAGGAGGGATGGCCTGGTGGTGGAGTGGCCTAGTCCTGAGGGCTGGATAGAGAAGTCCTGGAAGGTTGGATTTGGTGCTTGAGCCTGAGTTTCCCCATCTCTGATCTTGATTGCTTAATCCCTGAACAATTTGCTGTATGAGCTACCCATGCGACTTGAGGTGGAATCTGTGGTCTGGCTCATTTGCTTGAGTTATGTCTACTGACATCCTCGCTTGCAAAATGGTTCAAAGTTGGGGCAGTACTTAGGTCAAACTGTTGAGGCCTGATAACCATGTGCAGATGACACTGCTGTGTGCCAGAGAATGTGCAAGCACTCATTAGCTGTACACCGTAGATCAGGTGTAGGCAACCTTTGGACCCTCCAGAGGTTGCTGAATGACAACTCCCAACTCCATTGGCCATGCTTGCTGTGGCTGATGGGAGCTGTTATTCAGCAACATCTGGAGGACCAAATGTTCTTCATACCTGCCTTAGATGAATAAAACATTCCTGTGGATTCCACCCCTTTACATACCAGGTGATGCCCTGTGGGTCCCTCAGAATTCACCCAGATGCCAGAGTTTTCTTCTGATTGTGTTTGTGTCTGAACCTCTCATTCAACTCAGTTAATCCAAGAAGGTGTGCGCTGTCAGTACTTTCTTACTGCTTTTGGCTTGCATTGAGCATGATGTATTAGGGAATACGGCTGCTGTATTTACAATAGCTTTAGAGATTCATAAAACATTTGATCTGTATTTTGAAATGTTTACTAGAGTGGTAGTCAAGAATTCTTTCCCTGCAATAGTTTTTTTTTAAAAAAAATACTTCTGCTACCTTCTGCTCTGTCACTGTTTCCAACTTGATCGTTCTTTATTTCAGTTTATAATTTATTGACAGTTAACCATTCCAATGTAAACACAAGGAATCTCTGCTAGGTACTTTTTCTTACGTTCAAACTAAATGATATACAAATATATTTCGCACAAACATGGCCATAACATAAATGATACAAGCCCAGCCCTGATTCTGAATATCTCTGAACAAAATGGAAGATAGCAGATACATGTGCCAATAATTTGATCCAAAAGTCCGGGGGAAGCTTAAGTTTCATTCTTTTAGGACAGGAGCAGTAATGTAATGGCAAATTCAGAAATGCAGGATCCCTTCATGATAGTCACAGCTACACACCCTCCCCCCATTTCTTCCTTTTACAGCTGGGTTGAGAATGAGATCCTTGTTAATGCCTTCTCCCACAACAAAGACAATCCCTAGGAGCCAATCAGCATGAAAGGGGGGAGCATTAGCTGCTGAAAAGAGTCTTCTCAGTGGCTAACTCGCTTCCTTCCACTCTAATTGGCTCCAATCAGCAGGAAAGGACAAGGAAGCAAGTTAGAAGACTCTTCTCAGTGGCTAACACACTCCCCTTTCATGCTGATCGTGTCATAGGATGCTGAAGACATAGGGACCCTGCTGGGACCCTACTCCCAAAAAAGTAACAGGTCTAAGACTCCCCGAGACTTTGGATGACTACACCCCTGGACAGGAGTGGATATCCTCAGGCCCAGGGACCAAATGGAGACCTCTGGACCTCTCTGTCTGGCCCTCAGAACTGTTCCGCACTGGCCTACTTCACACTCTGAGTGTTTTTTGCCTGGCTAGAATGTGTCCTTGAATGCTGAATGCTTCTTGCTTGTCCAGAAGGAGGATAAAGAGGTGTGTGTGAATGTGTGTAGAAACTAGTCTACAGTACAAAGGAAACATCTGCATGCATTGCCCTACCCACTTTTGCTTCTGTCCCCGCCCACCATTATGGATGGAAAGATCTGCCAGTTTTGGTTCTCAGTTTCTCATTTTTCCAGTCTTAAATTCAGTTCTCTGCATTTCTGCAGCAATTTCTGATTTTTAAAAAGAAAAAGAAAAAAATCCTCATGAAAATTCTCCAGCAATTGAGTGCACATTTCTTCTACTGAACATGTTTTTGTAGGCAGTTTGGACTAATGTGCACATTTTTGCAAGCAATTTCTTGTCATATAATGCATTTTTGTGTGTTATTTCCACGCATATATTCAATGTTATGCACATACACATTTCCCCCTAACATAATCATTTTTGTAACCTTTGGTTGGTTGGTGAACGGCATGGAAAAATTTGGATAAGTGTTAATTTCGAAGGACCGTTATGTTTTGGTGCTCATATAGTTTTGTAAAGTGTGAATTTGATAGATTTGGCTTGAAATGCAAACTGAATCCAATTTCTCGCCCACTCCTATCTACCATTGGCATTTGGCCCTCAGAAAGTTGTCCAGAAGAGAATGTAGCCCCCAGGCTACAAACAGGTTCCCCACTCCGGTTCTGGCAAACCTATTACATTAATTCAACTTTAAAACAGCCCTGTTTGCTTATATGTTGAAAGAGCATGTGAGGAGAGCCCTGGAGCCCTGCACTAGGGTTGCCAGGTTCTTGGCCAGAAACTGATCCTGTATCTTTAGGAGAAGAGAAAGTCAGCCAAGTGCAGGTGTTCTTGCAACACTTTCTTCCAGTATATTGGAAGAAATGTGAACTGATTGGAAGTGTGTTGAATCGAACTTAAGATTGGGAAAATGAGCAATAGAGAGAAACTGAAACTGATTCACAAGGGCTCTATGACTGTATAGCTCCTCCATGCAAGTGGGAATCTTATACCCTTTCAGGTGACTACCAAAGATACAGCCAGCAAGGGTGGGGCATGGTCAGCAGTCATATCATCCTAGAGGGCCTATAGCTAGCAGGCGTGATCCTGCTCCCTTGTTGTGTATTCAGTGAACATACATGGAGAGGTTCTTCTGAAGGGCAGGATAGAGATGCAACTAATATGCTTTTTAAAATTACTTATAATGGATTATCCCTATGAGACTAATGTGGAAAAGAGGAGTTGTGATGTGTAGGAAAAGTTGTTCACAGTTAACCACAGAGGAACTGGTGGTTACGGCTTGATCACTCCGGAAATACACAGAGCCATACACAACCATCTTGATTTCACAGTAGTTTATCCTGATAATACAGAAAATGCCCTAACTGCGTTGATATAATTATTTATTTATGTATTTATTTATTACATTTATACCCCACCTTTTTTCACTCTGGAACCCAAGGTGGCATGCATGTGGTTCCCAGGTGGTATCCCATCCAGGCACTGATCAGACCCATACCTGCTTAGCTTCAGCAAGGTGGTGGCCTCATGTGCCTTCAGTCCATAGCTTGGGTCTGAATTGGGTTCATAATTATGAACCGCAACACACACACACAAACAGCCCTACAAGATGTAAAGTTGAGGGTCAACTTTCCATCTACATTGTAGCTCCAGTTTTTATATATGGCTTGAATAGTTAATATCGATGGAACTTAGGGCTCCTCCAGCTGTTTTAGTGTGGTTGAATTCTGCAACATTTATTTATTTATTTATTGCACTTGTATACCGCCCCATAGCCGAAGCTCTCTGGGCGGTTTACAGCAACCAAAAACATTAAAACAAATATACAATTCAAAACACATATTTTAAAAACAATTTAAACACAATTTAAAAATTTAAAACAATATAAAAACAATTTAAAACATGTTAAAATGCCTGGAAGAAGAGGAAAGTCCTGACCTGGCGCCGAAAAGATAACAGTGTTGGCGCCAGGCGCACCTCGTCAGCAATATCATTCCATAATTTGGGGGCCACCACAGAGAAGGCCCTCTCCCTTGTTGCCACCCTCCGAGCTTCCCTTGGAGTAGGCACCCGGAGGAGGGCCTTTGATCTTGACCGTAGTGTACGGGTGGGTTCTTGATACAATAATAGTACATTATCAGTGGATTTATTCTGCAGTGCTTCCTCACCGGTTCTTTGTTATTGCTGTCTGGTTATCCTTTTCTGCCACAGAACAGTGTTTATTCTCAAGCAAATGTATTTAGCAGCAGCGCAGCAGAAGAAAACCCTGTCTCTTCCTGCAGGCATCATAGTCCCGCGATTGAAGTGACTTTAAAATGCAAATCTGCACATGCTTAGAGTATCCTCCCCTTTTTATTGCGTTTGAATAACTCTTTGCTGCTTGTCTGTTGCTCTAGCACATAAGGAAAGTAGAAGAAGTTATAAAGCATGGAATGCCAGTGGATTGGGGTGGGGGAGAGAAAAGAAATGTTAATGATAAGCTTCGCACGTGAAGTAATATACCTTGGTTAGGTTCCATCCAACTAAATTCTGCTCAGAGTTGACCCATTTGTGGACCTGAGCTTACTTTCAATGGGTCTCTTCTGAGTAAGATTCACATTGGATGCAACCAGTAGTGTAGTGGCAAATTCAGAAATTCAGGGCCCCTTCATGTTAGTCATAGCCATGCCTCCCTTTTTTTGCTGCTGGGTTCAGAATGAGATCTTTGTTAATATGTCTCCCAAAACAACAGATATCCCTAGGAGCCAATCAGCATGAAAGTGGAGAGCTGAAGAGAAGAGATTTCTCAGTGGCTGACTCACTTCCTTTCACTCTGATGGGCTCCAATCAGCAGGAAAGGACAAGGAAGCAGGTTAGAAGACTCTTCTCAGTGGCCAATACACTCCCCTTTCATGCTGATTGACTCATAGGATACTGGAGACATAGGGACCCTGCTGGGACCCTGTTCCTAAAAAAGTAAGGGGTATAAGACCCCCTGAGACCCCAGACGACTGCACCCCTGGATGCAACCCACTGTCATTTAAAGATCTTCTCCCATGAGACCATTAAGTCCAAGGTCTAAAATTCCTTAGCTACACCACCACTGGCATCTGGATGGATCTTTAGTGAGGATTTGGCATGGGAGGGAAAGGGTTAGGTCCTCTTTCCTTGCATGGCATGGTCCTGATCTAGACTGAGGTCCAGTGAGGCTGCTTTATCTGAGGGACAGAAGTAGCCAGTTCTGAGCATGCTTTTAAAAATGTGTAACAAATATAATATATATTCACTAATAGGCAAAAAACCTTGTGGTTTAAGAATGTACCTATAGCCAACAGATATTTCTATCAAACTTTAAAAAGCAGGAAAATTGGGCAGCTATAGTGAATGCACCGGGGAGCGGGAAACCTGACCTCATCTCTGAGATGTTGTATTGCCCTATAAATTTGTCAAAATGCAAACACAATTTGGGTTGGTATTTCACAGTCCAATCCACTTGCTGTGTAGCTTGGAAGAATTTGGTAACATGTTCTTCAGAGGATATGGTGAGTGGTGGCAACACCTGCAGTCAGCCCAAATAACAGAAACAAGACATGTGCTGTGTTGATCTTGTTTTAGCAGGGAGGAAGCAACAATATTAAGACAGTTGATATAGTTCAGATAGTCACTTTAAATATGTTTAATTTACTTTGCAATTTTGGCAAAGTTTCCTATGGTAAATTATTTTCTTTTGCTTCTGTTTCTGTGATTATGTGAAGTATAGTAACACTTTGCATAATCTCTACTAAAAAAAACCTTCAAAGACAATTATGGAATTATGGCACTGACTATTCAGCAGAATCAGAGCCAGTGTGGTGTAGTGGTTAAGGTGTTGGACTACAACCTGGGAGACCAGGGTTCAAATCCCCACATAGCCATGAAGCTCACTGGGTGACTGGGTGAGTTGTTAGGAGACTCCAATTCCCCTGACAGAGCTCCAGTGGCCAGAGTGGTTTAACAGTCAGCCACTCTTCCCAGAGAATTCTGGGAACTGGAGCTTGGTGAGGGCAATAATGGTCTCCTAACAACTTTTAAGCCTATAGACATACTACCCAGAACACACCTGTTCTCATCTGATCTCGGAAGCTAAGCAGGATCAGGCCTGGTTAGTACTTGGATGGGAGACTGCCTGGGAATACCGGGTGCCATAGGCTTAGAAGAAGGCAATGGTAAACCACCTCTAAATACCTCTTACTATGAAAACCCTATTAATATATCCAAAAAAGATTCATAGAGTCACCATAAGTCATAATCGACTTGAAGGCATATAATAACAACAACAACTCTCATCACCTTTCACAAACTGCCCTTCTCAGGATTCTTGGAGGGAAGCCATGACTGTTGAAAGTGGAATAAATGTCTGGCGTAGATGTGGCCTATGTCTTCCAAGAGCTCTAAGACAGTTGATCTCTGGCTTTTCACCTGCTATCTTGAAAACAGACTTAGTTATTCCATACTGTATTGTCAACATCACATAATTTAAGGTAGGGATACTTCCAGATTTTCCCCTTCTGGAATCTGGAGTTCCAAATTACTTTGTTCCAAAGTGCATTGGAACACTATATTGTTTTGACTGCATTTGCACAGTGAGCTGCAGCTCAGTTCATTTCTGAGTCTTTCTCTCCCCCCCCCATCCCCTTTAAGCCAGAGGCTTAAAGAACAGTGCATGGCTGTTTGCAGACAAGGCTTTCAACCAGCCCCTCACTCCACTTTGAAGTCCGGGCAGTTGGGGCTTCAAAGCGCATCATCGCCTGATGTCACAATGATGTCAGGTGACTGACAGGTAAGCATCATCATTGTATTGCCTACCATGTAGACAGTGTATATAATACTGAGCTAGATGGACCAATGATCTGATTCAGTATAAGTCAGCTTCCTGTATTCCTATGCAATCTTTCTCTAGTTGTTCTACCGAATAGACAGCTCAGCATTCCAAAATGCTCCACCTACAGTTTGGTGAGAGGGTTCTTTTTATTGCAGACCTTCTGAGTCCAAGAAGGGTATTGCTGTTTGGTCCAAGGTTCCATTTCAGATACACAACAAATGCACCATTTCCCACCCAGCATCAAAGCAAATCCAAGTCAGCTTTGACTCTGCAAAATGTCGATGAATTCTTCAGAGTAAATCAGCCCTGTCAGGCTGATGTGGAACCGTCACCTCCTTGTGACATAATATAATATGAAATGATATTGAACAACATGCGTTTGGCACTAAATTGTTAGCGGGTTTTAGCTTTGACAGCAGCAAGTTTATTGCTTTAATCCCAAGGTCTTTTAACCCTCTTTGACATAAATTGAGGTTGGCTTTTGTGGAAGGGGGAAAAAAACCCATCCACTTCACTCTCTCTCTCTCTCTCCCTTTACCTAAAACTGCTTTTAACAATTTATGCTCATACATCAGACACTCATTTTGAGTGACAAAAAGGGAAAAAAAGGACAATCTATTAGAATAGAAGGAAAAAAGGGTCAGTTTAGGTTAAGCAATATATGTCTGTCTTGGTAGGCATGTCACAGCTTTTTTTCTCTTGGTGACTACAAATTCTAGGTTGCAGAAATATATTCCAATGGCAAAATGTAAGGGAAGAATAAGAAAAGATAGATTTACTGATTGCACTGGTGAGAGATCGCTCTTTCTCATATTCCATTTCAGTTGATTTGAAATGAACTATTCTCACATTTTGTTATCAAAGTCACTAATACTTGATAGAAAGTTAGAAGCATGAACAACTGGATTTTATATTCCCAAAGTTGGAGGACAACCATTGCATGTTCCTTCTTCTCAGACATCCTTAGTGCATGTTGAATAGCACCTAAGATGGCCTCATTTGAATGTCTGCTACCTCCTCCCAATTTGTGTCTTGTGACTGTGACCAGATGCAGCCTCCCCAACCTCCCCCTCCTACTGCTCTGTTTACCTGTTTACTGCACAGGGATGGGGAGCCCATAGTTCTCCAGATGTTGGACTCCAAGTCCCATCAGCACTATACAGCATGCCCAGTGGTCAGGCATGATGGGAATTGGAGTCCAGCAACATCTGGAGGGCCACAGGTTCCCCATCCCCATAGCATGATGAAGAGTTCTGGAAAACTCAAAAATCTGCTCACTATTTTGTGACATTTTAGTGGGCCTACTCAGGTTATTGTCTCAATTTGGATTTTGGATTTTTTTTTTCTTGTGGGCCAACATGGCTACTTTTCACTTTTTTGAATTGACATTGTATTTAGAATAAGAAAAAGATTATTCATCCTGGAAATATACAGAATTGGCTATATATATAGCCAATATATAAATGCAGAAACTCAGGCCCATGGGCCAAACGTAAACCTCTGGCCCCCTCTCTACAACCGCACCTCCTCTCCGCAGCCCACGCCCCACACCAACCCAGATTGCACCACTTTTGATTGCATTTGACTGGCTTAAATGTGTTCTTGAACTCTGATTGTGCTTCTTTCTTGCCCGGATGGAGAATAGAGAGTGAGTGTGTGTGTGGAAAGTAGCCTACTGCACAAGGGTAAAATTCACATTTGTTCCTCTGCCCACTTTTGCCTCTGAACATGTCCACTTTGGCCTCTTATCTTGGCCACTACTGGCATGTGGCCCCTAGGAGATTGCTCAGGAGGGAATGCAATCCTGGGGCTGAAAAGTGTTCTCCACCCATGTTTATACATTGTTGCTCTGGAACTGCAGAGCTGAAAGCCAGCATATTCCACCACCAGGCAGGGAAGGAATACCCACTGGAAAGAATATCATGGCAAGGGGGAGAGCAAGCTGGCCCCATCCAACAGCCAGAGAGGAAACAGCAGCAGAGGACTTGCTTCCTCCCTCCCTGCCAGAAAAAAACAAACTCTGTGCCATCTTCTAAGGTTTTGGTTTGTATTTATTTAGAAAAACATCATATGCCACAATTAATAATGTTCTACCTCAGGGGGTCAGAGGCAGTGTGGTTTTAAATACCAGTTGCTCAAAACCACAGGAGGGGAGAGTGCTTTTGCACTCAGGTCCTGCTTGTGGGCTTTCCATTGGCATCTGGTTGGCCACTGTGAGAACAGGATGCTGGACTAGATGAGTCAGTCGCCTGATCCAGCAGGCTCTTCTTGAGTTTTTATGTGCTCTTGGGGCTTGGCAGGTGCTACCTGCTGGGCAGGGGTGGCTGACACTCATCATGTCATGCACACTCAGGGCTTCCCTTGAGGGGATATGGAAACTTTGCCTCCCATCGTACTACCTTCGGCAATGGAGGTGATCTAGGGCGGTTTTGCCCTTTGCAGCAGGCAGGAGATATTTCCTCCTCACTTGCATGGGTTATACCTGTACACACTTGTTCTGTGAGATTGGTGCAAATTCTTTATTGTTATATATTAATAAATATAAACTTTATACCATCTCCTATTACATCAAGTGTTCATCGCAGTGTTGGACAATATTTCCTACATCACGCTCCGAACCATAAAGTCTTGGAGTGACCCAGTTGTTTAAAGGGTTATTCCAGGATAGGGAATTGGATTTGAAAGTGCTATTCTGCTCAGGTCCTGCTTGTGGTCTTCCCATAGGCATCTGGTTGACAACAGTTGCTGGACTAGATGGGTCTTTGGCCTGATCCAACAGGATCTTCTTATGTTCTTAAAAGAAAATCAGTAAAACACAGATAAAATCATCAAATGCTAAACACAAGTATACACAACAAAATTATGTATTCATCAACCCTGGATAGGGTTGATGAAATAAATAAGAAAGTTTGTAGCAGATGTATAAGACAGTATAGCAAGGGTGCCTTACTAATATCAATAGGCAGGGAGTTCCAAAGCATGTGCTGCTGACATACTTGAAAGATTGACTACTAGCAAATGCTCTGGAACTGTAGAAAGAAGGGAAGCAGACCCTCTGGCCCTAGCCATTGGCCAAAGGGACAATAGACAACAACTCCTCTTCAAGCAAGAAAACCAGCAAGGGGAGATCAGACTGGCTAAAATGCAATATAAAAGCTTGTAGCTCACCATTGTATTTGCAAATTTGCACACAAAAAAACTACTCGTGAAAATTCTTCAGCATTTTAGTGAGAATTTCTCCTAATAAACACATTTTTGTCTGCAGTTTTGACTGACGTTCATATATTTGAAAGCCATTTTTTTCTGAATAGAATGCATTTTTGTATGTTTCCTCTAAGATATTCATTTTTATGTACATTTTCTCCTAGTATGGTTGGAGAAGTGTATAAAAAAATCCAGGTAAGTGCAGATTTTGAGGAATGATTGTGTTTCAGTTCTCATATTGTTTTCGAAAGTGCAGATTGATTCTGCTTTAAATTAATCCAATTTCTCCCATCCTTAGCTGCTGCCCCCTCCCCCCCGTGCAGTAAGGTAAAACATTTCTCAGTCTTCTTAAAATCCCCAGGTAGCAAGCACTGGCCATACCTGTAAAAAGACGATTTAGGTTACAATCCTCACCCCACTTTCCTGGGAGTAAGCCCCAGTGAATTTAATAGGACTTACTTCTGAGTTGACATGGTTAGGATCACACTATTTGTCGTTTATGAAGTATTTAGATACAGAACCACAGCTCAAACCTAGATTTCAACAAGCCTCCTTAAGAACACCCATCCAGCTCAGTGGGTGACATGATGAAAATTGATGTGTCAAAAGTACGGAATGCATGCAAGTCACCAGTGTGACAAATGGAATTGTTAGGTTGGTGTATTTATTTGCAGCAGATATAACACAAAAATGAAAAAAGGGCAGAAAACTTCACTGTTATAGGCATGTAATAATAACAGATATTAAGTTTGACTATTCATCCATGCACTAGGAGACTCTCGATTGATGTTTAACGGAGGCTCCCCTAATTACTCCAGCGCCAGCATGCAGTTCCATGGCGTTTTCTCTCTCCTCTCCCTTTGACATATTGTATAAGTACCTATGACAGAGGACCTGGCTGGCCACACAGATTTTCAAATAAATCAGCAGCAATGCCAGGATCTGACCCTCCGAGTGGAGAGGCTGCACCTCTCAGAGCCAAATGCCATTCCTTCACCAGGTACTGTTCCCTGACAGGTCCTCTGCCACTTCCTCTGGCCGAGCGCATGGGGGCCCGCAGTCTCCAAGCATCACTCTAATCTTTCATGCATTTAATAGTGGCAGCCATGGCAGTGTTTCCAATTCCCTTCTTCCTTTACAGTTGCAAGCGTGAATTCCACAAACATTTCCAAATCCTGACAGGATATAACTTGGGGAATTCAGAAATAGGGAGCTGCGTATGAATTGAGATCTTGTGCAAGGCACTAAGAAATGGCAGAGGTAGAGTTTGCACATAATCTCCTGGGTTGAGTGTCCAATCTCCCTCCCCACCCCCCACTTTCTCCCTGCCACTAACTCTGTGTATGAAGAAAGAGTAATATAATTTTAAAAGGATCACTCTGGCACTTTATTTTTCCAGGATCAAAGCTGCCTTAAAATCATCAATAGGAATCTTTTCAAAACTTAAACCCTACATTCAGAGCCAGTGATGGCTGATGACCATTGAGGCTGAAAGGCAGGGAGGCCAACAGTAGGTGGAGCCAAAGCCAATGACAGGAGATGTCAGAACCAATGACAGGCAGAGCGAAGTAATTCTAGTTTTCTCCCCATCTTCCCCCTTGCTGAGTTCTACAAGGCCAACACTGAGACTTGGAGGCAGTAGTGTAGTTGCAAATCCAGAATTTAGCAAAAGGCTGCCTCCTGCAGTTCAGTTGTTCGCCACCTGGGGCAGCTGCACACGAGGTTCCTCCTGAGACAATCACAGCAATCAGCATTTTTACTGTGGTGCTGCTTAATGAACATTCCTTTCAAAGTTTTGAAGAGAACTGTAAGACTGCTTTATGCATTTCTAGTGCCACAATTTTCCTTAGCTTTCCGTTATTCTTTCTCATCCTCTTCCCTCCTTCCTTCCTTTTTTCAACAATGATCCTCATCAAATGGTCTGAGATAGCTCCATGTCCAGATCTCCCCTTGGAGACTTGCTGACTACTTAACACCATTTTTCATTTCCCCTACTTATGCATATACAGTCACCCCAGTTTGGAGCATTTGCTAACGGAACACTAAAGACACCCGCCGCCCCTTTTCTTTTCTTTTCTTTTTTGCCTGCAATTCCAATGAAGGATGACATAACTTCAGAAAGATCTGAAATACAAGCCACCATACTCCAAAGAGGAGATTTGGGGAGGGAAATAAAGGCAACATTAGGCCTGAGAAGGGGGTGGGGTGGGAGATTAATTTGAGAGATCAGATAGCCACCTTCAACTATTTGAAATGACTTCCTCTCAGAGAAGATTGGGGAGGGGTATTCTTGAGCACTACAACAGGAAGAATATAAGAACAAAGGGCTTTAAGCTGCAGAAAAGCAAAGATTGATCAGCTGTTGCAGGTGCAGGGAACTTTTGTCCCTCCAGTTGTTGCTGAACTTCAACTCCCATTAGCCCTAGCAAGCAAGGCTAATGGTCAGGGATGATGGGAGTTGTAGTTCAGCAACATCTGGAGGCAGTGGAGACTGGTGGCTCTGATGTCAATGAAGCAGTGAATCCGCTCCAGGTTTTAGTCTGAATTTTTCAGAAGCTGTACAAGGTACTTTCCTGAGCTGGTTTGGAGAATAGGTTTCAGCACCTTGGATAGCTCCTTGAAAGTTCAGCCAAAGGTTCCCCACACCAGAGCTATTGGGAATCCAATCAATCACTGCACTCTCCTGTAGATGCCAACTTATAAGATTCAAGGCACAATTCCCAGAGTGGTTTAACAATAAAGCCCCCTTTTCAGGGAACTCTGGGAATTGTAGCTCTGTGAGAGGAACAGAGGTCTCCTAACAAGTCCCAGCACCCTTAACAGACTACAGTTCCCATGATTATTTGGGAGTAGCCCTGATTGATTAAAGTGGTATGATACTGCTTTACAGTGCAGAAGGGGTCCTGGAGGGCCACATTTGGCCCCTTGGCCTGAAGTTCCTCATCTCTGCTGCACTGAAAGCCAACAGGGAAAGAAGCATCTTCTGTTTCTTTCTGAAGAAGGACAGAGAGGGGAAGGAGTTCAGAAGAGGACCAGCATCAGGCAGTCGGCATTGTTGGGCCATTGCCAAAGCCCACGTCTCAGCAAGGGGCCTGTTGCTGACTACCAGGAATACTGTCAGTGATACTTCTGCCATTGCTACCTGCTCACTCTCTCCATCCCTCTGCCCAAGAGGAAGAGCAGCAGCAAGCAACAGAAGCAAACAGAAGGAACTAGAACTGCCACTGCCAGCTTATTCAACTGCCCTTCCTCTCTGGGCAATGGTGGAGGCTGAAATCAGAGGTAGAGGGGAAACAAGTGGGTGACTGCAGGGAGGAGGAAAAGGTCTCACCAAGGGCATCTTGGCCAAGCTCTCACCAAGGGTCAATGATTCCAAAGGCAAGGCACTACAACCAAGAAGGCCCTGCTTTTTTACTGCCACTTGCTTCACTTCAGGAGGTGGGCACTCTGAGCAGAGCTTCTGGAGATCAGTAGTCTAGACCAGGATTGGGCAGTGTGTGGTTGGGATCCAACTTTCATTAGCCCCAGTCAGCATAGCTGTTGGCCAAGTACAATGGGAGTTGGAGTCCCAAGAACAACATTTGGACGGCCACTGGTTCCTTATCCCTGGTCTAGACTGTGTGTGTGTGTTGGGGACACACACACACACACACCCTCCCACACACACCACACACACACACACACACAGAGAGAGAGAGAGAGAGAGAGAGAGAGAGAGAATTGTTGTTACCCTCCCTGAGTCTGTGCGAAGGGACTGAATAGAAAAGCAACTAAATATCAACATAAAAGTCAAGAAGCCAACATTTCTGCCCAGTCTCCTCAAAGATTCTAATGACACAGATGTATTTGTTTTAATGCATCCCCTTTTGCATCTGATTTGACTTGAACACAGAGCCAAATAAATAAAGGATTTGCCAGATGTAAGCTTCATTGTTGTCAAATCAGTCAATCGGGCCATCTTACTGAACAAACAACAAGCATATCTACTTCTATGCAGAACACTGTTCGCTGCCACTCAAGAAATCAATCACAGAAAGGCAGGTTCCAAAGGGGACTGATATGTTCCCTCACCTGCATCTTACCTGCACACAAAAACCCAACAACTCCTAATATACCTATTCAGATCTCTCTCTCTCTCTGTGTCTCTCTCTCATTCCAATAACTCTGCAACACTCTCTAGTGGAAGCCAGATATATACACCACCTCAGCCACACTCAGCTTGTGCTGCATGGAGGGGGGATCTGTTTACAAAGAGAAGCAAAGCTGACTGAAACAGATCTTGGGCACTGTTGCATGTGCTTTGCTGTGCTTGGGTTTTCTAACACCACATCCAAAACACTTACAGACAGGTCCCTTCTGTTTGAAGCCCAGAGGATAACATGGTACTGAAGCATAAATAAAGAGTGCCACTAGCAAGGAGTTACTGGCAGAAGACAAAACCCTAGCCAGCAAACTGTCACGGCTGCTCCAGAGGGTTTATAAGCTTTATCAAATTGGTGCTGGCTAATTCGCCTTTCAGAGGTGCATATACTGATAACGTTGCTCCTTGTCTTTCTGTGCTTTCAACAGAAAGACAGACAGGTCCCGGGGACAGATTTTTCTACCATGTCCTGTGTTTTCACCAGTAGAGGCATTTTGTGCTGCCCACATATCAGCACATTGAGCTATACATGCCTTTAAGCTAGGAGTATTTAGTGAAATAAAAAGCATTCTGTTTTCTAGTCATGCATTCTCTCCCACGTTTTAGAGGAAAAGCGTTCTGATCCAAAGGAGCTGTTCTCTGATTTGCTATTTCAAGGCTGCAAGTATATGTGCATTTACCCAGGAGTAAGAAAGGCAGAGAAATTTAATGCAGGCCTACCTAATTCACATATTTTAATGCAGACCTCATTTGCAGTTCCTTAAACAGTATGCAGGCCAAAAGGCAGCTATCTTTTGAAATTCACACTTTTTGCAATGTAGTTCTCCAATCAAAAAGCAAATAAAATAAAATACAAAAATACAGACATGTGTATATTAGGAGACAATGTGCATAAAAATGCGTCTTTGTGAAAATACCGAAATGTATTATATTAGGAGGAATTGCTTGCAAAGATGTGTATATTAAGCAAAGGTGTATTTAAAAACTCTGTACACTGTGAGGAATGTGTTCTACAAAGCTGCCAATTTTTGTGACAACTTCTTAAAAATAAAATCTGCACACATGAGAAACAGGGAGAAACCAAAAATGATAAATTCACTTGTCCCTGTTTGAAAGTAAACCATACTAAATTTAGCAGAGCTTACTTCTGACTAAAAATGCAAAAGATTCAGACGTGAAAAGTACTGTGGAGCGAGGTGGGATGCATCTCAAGATTCTAGCTCAAATTTGCTTGCAAAGATTCAAACATATATTTCATTTTTGTTCATTTTTTTCACCGCCACGGTTGTTGTTTTCATCATGGGCTGCTGCTGGATTTAGAAGTCATATAGTGAGTTCCTAAGTATGTTTAATTAGAACTTAACCCTACTGAGTAATAGGATGCAAGCATTAGTAAGTGGGTTTAGCCTTAGAAATGAAGAAGGGTTAGAAATCTTTTAATTGTTCAAGTCAGTACTAAACATTACTGCATCAAATCAGGTGTGGGGAACCTTTGGCTCTCCAGATGTTGCTGACTAGAATTCCCATCATCCCTGGCCATTGAAGGTACTTGCTGGGGTTGATGGGAATTGTAGTTCAGCAACATCTGGAGGGCCAGAGTTTCCCCAACACTAAGTACAATGTATCAATGTATCAGCCATCTCTGCTATCTTTTCGGTGCCTTTTGAAGACTTCCCTCTTTCAACAAGCCTTTTAAGTTGAGACCTATCCCAGTCTGCGTCTGTGTTAGAATTGCTTGTTAATATGGTTTTTCTTACTAATGTTTTTAACTCTTTTAAAAAAGATGTTTTTAAAGCTTTTTAAAATGTTATTAATGTTTTGTTTTAAAGTATTTTAAGGTCTGTTTTTATGATGTTTTAAAGTGTTTTTAGCGCTTCTGTTTGCCGCCCTGGGCTACTGCTGGGAGGAAGGGTGGGAAATAAATAAATAAATTGTGCTTAAGATTTAGGGCAGACATGGGGAACCTGCAGCTCTCCAGATGTTGGTGGACTCCAACTCAGCTCCATCAGTCCTGGTCAGCATGAGGGTTGTTAGGAGACCTCTATTTCCCTCACAGAGCTACAGTTCCCAGAGTGGTTGAACAAATAGTCCCTCTTCCCAGGGAACTCTGGGAATTGTAGCTCTGCGAGGGAAATAGGGGTCTCTTAACAATTCTCAGCAGTACCCTTAACAAACTATGGTTCCCAGGATTCTTTGGCAGGAGACATTACTGTTCAAAGTGGCATAATACTGTTTTAAATGTTTAGTGCAGATGGGGCCAGTATTGCTGGAAGAGGTGTGGACAGAAGCATTTGTAGTTTCAGCTTTGGTGGGAAAGCCCAACAGTGGAGAACATAGTTTCTGAGTACAGCCATGTATTTCTCCACTCCTAAGGCCTACTGAAGACCTTCTTTCAACAAGCCTTTTAAGTAGAGACCTTATCCCACTCTGGTCTGTGTTGGAATTGCTTTTAAAGATGTTTTTAAAGCTGCTTTTTAAAAGATGTTTTTAAGATGTTTTGTTTTAATACATTTTAAAGATGTTTTAAAATGTTTTAAAGTATTTTGTTTTTAAGATTTTTCAGGATGCTTGTAGTGTTTTTGTTTGCCATGCTGGGCTCCTTCTGGGCTGAAGGACAGGATATAAATTTAATAAATAACAATAAATAAAATAAATAATATACTTCAACATTTGAACCTAATGACCCTGATGGATTCCTGCACAGAAATCTTCTTAATCGATTGTTTACAGTAGCAAAGTAATGTGTAGCATATAACTGGAAGACTCACAAGTTGAGTGATAAAGTTTGGGAGATGGTGTGCACACATACTCAATAGGGCTGCATTCAGACAGCAGTTTATTCCATTCCCCAAACATTTCTTTACCACATAATTTCTGCATTTTATTTGATCTTTTAAATGATGTAAAATCCACTTCTGGAAATCTAGCTGAATATAGTGGAAGTTTAGCATTTATTTCTGAGTTTACTGCTTTCAGAAAAAAATCCAATTGCAACCCCATTAACTCAGATAAGCACAGGAGTAAAGTGATGAATTTGAGGTGTTATAGTTGCATAAAGTTCTTTCCTGCCATTTTCATGTTGGAATCATGGGGGAAGAGAAGTGTGCATGTGCAGAAAGGGTGGGGGAATAACGACATGTCCAATGATGTTCATTGTTGTGTCACACCACACACCCACTGGTGTGAATGAAATTTAGTGGGACATGGCAGTATATCAGTCAAAAAGCCACAGTTCCATAATGCAACAGGCACTATAGTGTGCAAGGAATGTTAGAAATTGGGACAGAAGCATTATCATTAAAATCAGTAAAACAAACACAATATACCCCATGTCTGAATGCAGCTGAAGTGCAGCGAACAAAGGATTCCAATTTTAATAAATTAGAATCTTCCAGTTATAAGCACCATAGGGTGACACTGAATGATACTCATGCTCAGGTAGACCCACTGAAATGAACTGAAAGACCCATTGGGTTGTATTCAGCTAAGTCCTACTGAGTCCTAATGAACCTAAGTTAGTCGTGTCCATTCATCTTAATGGCTCTATTCTAAGTAGAAGTAGCATTGAATTGTTGTTGTTGTTATGTGCCTTGAAGTCGATTACAACTTATGGCGACCCTATGAATCAGTGACCTCCAATAGAATCAGTCATGAACCACCCTGTTCAGATCTTGTAAGTTCAGGTCTGTGGCTTTCTTTAAGGCAGCCTTTTCCAACCACTGTGCCTCCAGATGTTGTTGGACTACAACTCCCATCTTCCTGACCACTGGCAATGCTAGCTGAGGCTGATGGGAGTTGTGGTCCAACAACATCTGGAGGCACACTGGTTGGGAAAGGCTGCTTTAAGGAATCAATCCATCTCTTGTTTGGTCTTCCTCTTTTTCTACTCCCTTCTGTTTTTCCCAGCATTATTTTCTTTTCTAGTGAATCATGTCTTCTCATGATGTGTATAACAACCTCAGTTTCATCATTTTAGTTTCTAGTGATAATTCTTGTTTAATTAGCCAATTATTTGTCTTTTTCCTAGTCCATAGTATGCACAAAGCTCTCCTCTAACATCACATTTCAAATGAGTTGATTTTTCTCTTATCCACTTTTTTCATGGTCCAACTTTCACATCCATACATAGAGATCGGGAATACCATGGTCTGAATGATCCTGACTTTGGTGTTCAGTGATATATCGTTGCATTTGAGGACCTTTTCTAGTTCTCTCATAGCTGCCGTCCCCAGTTCTAGCCTTCTTCTGATTTCTTGACCATTGTCTCCATTTTGGTTAATGACTGTGCCAAGGTATTGATAAGTTAAATGTCTTCATTGTCAACTTTAAAGTTACATAACTCTTCTGTTGTCATTACTGTAGTCTTCTTGACGTTCAGCTGTAGTCCTGCTTTTGTGCTTTCCTCTTTAACTTTCATCAGCATTCATTTCTAATCATTACTGGTTTCTGCTAGTAGTATGGTATTGAATACCACCTATTATATTAGAGAAGAAATGCGGAACTTGTGGTCCTTCATATATTGTTGGACTCCAACTCCCATCAGCCACGGCCAGTATGGCCAATACTAGTCATGGAAGTTGGAGTTCAGTAACATCTGGAGGGCCTCTGGTTCCCTAGTCCTCAGTGGCGGCTGGTGTCTCCATGTCAGTGGGGCAGTGGAATCGACTCTTGGTTTTAGTCTGAACTTTCGAGGAGCTGTTCAAGGTGCCCTGACATGGAGACACCAGCTTCCACTGCTGATGGTTCCTTTTTGGAGGAAGGGCAGGATATCAGCACCTTGGAGAGCTCCTTGAAAGTTCGGACTAAAACCTGGAGCAGATTCCACTGCCCCACTGACAGAGAGACACCAGCCGTCACTGAGGACTAGGGAACCTGAGGCCCTCCAGATGTTGCTGCCACTGCTAGTCCTGGAGAGAGAGTGTGTAAAAATATAGGGTGATTGTGTGAGAGGTTTTTTTTTAGTTTAGATATAGCTTTGTGGATGAAATTATAAACATGATAGTTTATCAGTATCTACTGTTGAAGCGCAACTATTATTAATCACAGTGACATAAATTAATACCCCTTGCTTGTAAGCACATGAAAAGTTTTGCTTTGCTGTTTTAGCAGGGGTCTTCTTGTTTTTTTCTTCTTGCCCGTCCAGAAGTGGAAGCAGGAGGGCAGTGATTCTGTGGATTCTTTTCTATTGCCACTTCATAAATCTACTGCTTGTAATTATGCCTCTGGGGTGGCTTGCTTTTCAAAAGAGATGCGCTCCACTCCATTTCCCCTTTGGGTCTCGGCTGCCTCACAGTGTCATTTGTGCAGCATTCCTCCATGTTGGGTTCATCATTTTTGAAGCTTCTTCAAAGATTTCAAATGATCACCCTAATGAGCGCTGCATATGTGGGGGCTAGGGCAATTGGAGGATGTGTTGCCAAATTCTGTGCCTTTAAAAAAAATCTGTGGGGCATTTCGAAGCCTGCTCTCATAAATCATATGTGAAAACATACTAATTTATTTAGTACACTGCATGTCGTTAGGACATCTCTTGAAATAAAGAAAATTTCTTTTGCCTATTCATATGCCTGTTCAAGCTTGGAGATCCCTTCTTCACTCCCCTTCTGCAAAATTTCTGGGGCCTTATTCATTTTTTTATTTCTTTGTTCTAATTTCCTCTCCCTCTATTAGATGCTAAAAGCAGGGTTCTGTCTTACTCGCATGGAGGGTGCATCAATAGTGCTATAATAAAGACTAATGGCCCAATACTGTTATTGGCTGGGGGAACCCTTCCGCTACAATTAGCATCATGCCTCCCGGGAGTGATGCTGCATGCCAGGTCAGGAATCTGAACCACGCAGCCACACCCCATGTCTATTACTTTAAGACTTGCCGGCCCCTCCAATAATTGGGTCTATAATTTGAGCAGGTAAGTTGAGGGTGGAGCTTGAAGGAAGAAAAAAGGTGGTATGACTACACATCAAGGGGACCAGTTGTGGCTTGTGAATTGTACTGACGGTGCGAAAGGGTGATCTGCTACTGTCAGAGTCCTGCTAGCTCTCTCTTGAAGGCTGACACCACTGTGGACAGAAGAACCAACTCTCCCTCATCAGCCAACTGTTTGTCAAGAGCAGGGCTGGGGGAGGCTTTTCAGCCTGAGAGCCACATTGCCTTCAAGTGGCCATATGCCAGGAGTGGGTGGGCAAGAGGCAAAAGTAGGTGGAACAACGTATGTAAAATTTGCCTTTGTATAGTAGGGTAGTTTCTACACATACTCAAACACCCCTCTCCATCCAAGCAAACAAGAGCCATTGAATTCAAGGGCACAGTCCAGCCAGGCAAAATCATTCAAGGAGAAAGTGGCTGGGGAGGGGGAGCAGTCCCTGGAGAGTTCCAAAGGCCATATGCAGAAGCCTGGAGGGCCACATGTGGCCTCTGGGCCTCAGCTTCCCCACGCTCAATCCAGCGCCTCTATGACATTTGCCTCAGAGATGCCTTGGAGAAAGGCCTCCTCGTGGCAAATGGTGCTAGTCCTTACCATAAGGTTCAGAATTGTTTAGCACATGGGCTGTTCAGCATCGCATTATGTGTCTTTGTCCTTCTTTGTTTAGCTTTCAAGAATGCTGAAAACATCAAAGAAATGTTGTGAGGTAGGAGGTTGTGTTGCTCTCATTCAACTGTTCAACCCAGCTGAGGGCTGTTTATTGGTGCTGCGTTGGGAGCCTACGTATGAAGAGCCCTGCTGTGAGCATGCATGGTTTTTTTTAAAGGCAATAAAGACCCCATTGGTCACCCTGTATGGTTAAGCCCAAATAACCCTGCCCCATAAAACGACTTCCAAATACTACTTCCCATCCCCACCCTCCTTGGGCACATCTCTACCTTGCTCCTAATACCCCTCAAACAGCTGAAATGCTGGTCTAGTGGAAGGTGCAGCCAGCACTATTTCAGGAATTCAAGGAAAGGATGGAGTCATTAACTCCCCCTTTGGAGGCATTCCCCTGAATGCTGGCCCACCTCCTGCCCACTGTGCTCTTTGTGTGTGCCTGTGGACCTGGGCGAGTGGGTGGCATCACTTAAGAACATCAGTTCAGTTTATTGCATTTCGGCCATAAGCCATTGCAAAACATACAATTTAAAAGGAAAAAACATACAAACATGCATAAAATTGTTAAAATACATAAAATAGCTCAATACAATAAAATTTCCCCCCTGGCTTATACCTTAAGGGCCTTGAGGTATATAACTCTCAATTTTCTTGCTGCCAAAGCAAAGTTGGCTACTGCCTGCGTGGTAGATCTATCTAAATCTGCCAGGAGAAGAAGCATTTGCTGCTCTGTAGTCAAGTCCCTATAGGAGTTTATGATTGGGGCTAGAAATTTCCTCCTTGGGTCATCGTATAAAGGGCAGGTCAATAAGTAATGGGTTACTTCTTCGACCACCCCGCAACCTCGAATGCACAATCGCTGGGAATAAGGGGTCTGGGAATATCTCCCCTCCAAGAAAGCAGATGGCATTGTTTGAAAATGGAGTTCTGTAAAGGCTTTCCGGAGGGGAGCACGTGTAAGTGTTTCGAAATATTTAGAAGTGGCGTGGTTGGGTTTAAGGGCCGGGAACCATGGGGAAAAGGAAGAGGCTGCTATTGCGGCTCTGTCTTGGTTCGCATCAAAATCAAAGACTCTATTTTGGAGCGTACTGGGAGGAAGAGATAGTAGGTTCTCCCAGTTAAGCTCATATGAAGACAATAGGGTTGACACCATTGCGCTCGGCTCTCTAATCGGATCTGTTCTTGCCAACAAAGTCGAACCAGAGAGGATTCCTCCATTTGGAGGATTCTCCTCCAGAATCTCATTTGTGCCAGGTCAACTTTGGCCGCCAGAGAGGGCTGTCCTAATTCAGCTCTCAAATGGGCCGAGGGGACACCGGGGGAAAGTCCGGTGATCTGTCTCATTAAGGAGTTTTGAAACACCTCTAACCTTGGCTTAACCGTCGAGGCCCATAGCTCTGTGCCATACAAGATCATCGGTAAAGCCTTGGCCTGGTAAATTTTCAGCATGGGATTTACCAGTTGGCCCCCCACGTGAATAGAAGAAACGGCGAATTTGGCCAGAGATTCTGGCGTTTATCAGCTTAGTTTCCTCAAAATGCTGCTTCCAGATGGCATTGTAGCTGAGATGTAGGCCTAGATATTTAAAGGAGTGTACTTTTTCTAATGGCTGCCCGTTTATAGACCATCTGTGGGTTGATCTCCTATTTTTCCCACAAACCATAATTTTGGTTTTGAGATGGTTTATTGCCAAGGAGTGTTCCTTGCAGTACTCAGACAGCCTTGCCAACATTCTTTTCAGGCCGATTTCAGTTATTGATAGTAACGCAAGGTCATCTGCATAAAGGAGGATGGAAATCTTCCTTGCTTCAATGGCTGGGGGGAATAAGACTGGGGAGGAAAGGGCTGGAACTAACCCGTTCAGATAGAAATTAAATAGGAAAGGGGCCAGCACACAGCCCTGTTTTACTCCCCTACCCACAGGGATTGGATGTGACAGTGCACCATTTAGACCTAAGCGTACCTGGAGGAAGTTATCCTGATGGAGTGACTTAATTAACCAGAGAAGCCTTCTGTCCAAGTTTGATTGGTCCAGTTTGGACCAAAGGAGATTTCTATCTATTGATCAAATGCCATTGAGAGGTCCACAAATGCCACATAGAGTGAATTTGATGGGGCGGTGGTTGCCTTCCTAATTAGGTGGTGTAAGATAAACACCTGGTCTATGGTGCTTCTTCCTTTCCGGAAGCCTGCTTGTTCTTGATGGATTATCTTGTTGTGGGCGTCCCATTGCAAAAGTTTGTTCAATAGGTAGCGGGCATACAGTTTAGAGGCTACATTTAGAAGGCTGATCGGCCTGTAGTTTCTGGGATTGGTAGGATCCCCCTTTTTATATATCGGAACTATGATACTAGTACGCCATCCCCTTGGGATGTTGGCAGTAGAATTAATAGCTGAGAAAAGAGTTGCTAAAATAGGGGTCCACCAAGAGGCTTCCACCAGATAAATCTCTGGTGGAAGCATGTCCTCCCCGGGAGCCTTACCCGGGCTAAGAGTTGCTATTAACTCCTCGATCTCAAGACAAGAAACGGGGGGCCAGATTGGTAAGGAAGCAGGGGGCAGGCCTTCCTGGGGGCTAGGGGGGGAGGGGTAAGGGACTCAAAGATGGCGTGAAAATGCGCCACCCAGGTATCCAGAAGGATGGGGGGGATATTAACATAAGGATTCTGTGAAAGCCCCTCGTGAACTATTCTCCAAACTTCTGCATCCTTATTTTGAGATGAGGCAAGGTCGAGTGCACGCCAATTTTTGGCAATGAAGTCCTGCTTCTTATCCCTTAACAGGGCCTTATATTGCTTTTTGATTTGGATCAGAGGCTCGATTGTCTCAGGTGATGGATCACGTCGTACCAACCTCATATGGGCCTGTATTTCTTTTTTCTTAGCTCTACACTCTACGTCATACCATGACCTTGGGTTTGCTAGCTGTTTTTTATGACCATGGGTGGTTACCAGGGATTTCAAACCTTCTACGATCTGTCTGTAAAAGTTATGAACGGTTGACAGGCTAGCCACAGCTAACTGGCGAACATCTAACATAGGCTGAGTCCGCAAGTGCTGGGAAACATTAAAGCCTATAGAGATCAACCATTTGAGTCGGGTGACGCCGAAGAGGCAGCTGACAAGGGGGTTTGGGGGCGGGTGTGATATCTGGTGAGTTGTATTTAACAATAGCCTAAGTGGGAGATGGTCACTGTCAGCTCGGAAATCAACAGAGACTTCCTTGACCAAGAGGCCCAAGGTTAGAGAGCCCAGGAAATAATCCACAACACTCGCCCCTTTATCTGTGATGTAAGTGAAGAAGCCCCCAGAGGAGTCGAGCACTGAGCCATTTAGGCACAAGAGCTGAAAATTGGCTAGCCATTTTACCAGTGCTTGCCCATTTCTATTAACTGTTTTGTCCCATGATTGTCTCTCAAACTGAGTTACAGGTACTGTGGCAGGCCAGGGATCGATGCCAAGAATCTTAGTGGGGCCTATTCGAGCGTTGAAATCACCACAGATAAGCAGCTGGTGAAAAGGATATTGGCTTAACAAGCCTTCGATGTAAGCCTCCATTTCCCACCACATGGGTGATGAACGGCCATGTGACACAGGGGGGAAATATACATTGAGGCAAATGATGGGAGGTAAGCCCGGAATGGAAAAGGTTAATGTTAGGCAAATATCTGGGGAAGTGCCCTATGGGGTAGCTACATGAATATTCATAGCTGTAGTGACCAGAGTTGCCAGGCCCCCACTCCCCCGGCCCTTGGCAAAGGTCTTTTTTGCAGGTTTCTCCCACACTTTATATCCCTGTAGAGAGGCAGCAGCGGGGTCTAAGAACCAGGTTTCTTGTAGGCAAATAATTTGGAAAAGTTGGAGATAGTCAAGAAACTCTTGATCGTTTATCTTGTTCCTCCATCCAGCTATGTTCCATGACAAAAGGCTCACAAAAGAGGATGAGTAGTGAACTACAACCTTCGGGGAGCAAGTTGTAAAGGCCGTGGGGGCGGGGTCTAGTTTTGAATGCTCAGGGGCCTCATTTGGTCACATAGCAGTGCCAGTCTTGGGAGGAGACAGCGTCAGGGGTGTAGGCCGAACATTCGCATCAGTTGGTGAGGTATCGAGATGGGAGCTCAAGTTTGAATGCTGCGTTGCCCGGTCGCCTGATGAATGTGGATCCTCACAGTCCAATGTATCCACCGTTATCCAGGACTCCCCGGCAATATTTGAACCCTCCCGAGGGGGGCTAGAAGGCTGTCTGGCCGCCGGGGACAATGGTTTGTCTGCGATGACTTGTAGGTGGGACTCCTTTTGCAGGTTGCTCAATAGAAATTTGAGGCGTTCAAGTGGTATTATTATATTTTCCTGCTCGTTATTAGGTAATTCTTTGAAAACCTTGATTAGCCGGGCTTCTTCAGGGGCGAATTCAGTTATCACAGAAGATAATGGGCATTCTGGCACTCTCTGCTCTCACGGAGAAATTGCAGGTGTTTCCAACGGGGGTGAGCGATCTATCCCATTCTCATGGGCTTTAGAGATGTTTGTCCTTGGTAGACATTGCAACAACTGCTGTGGGGGAGCATTGTTTGTAAACAATCTCCTAACTGTAATGCCATATTTAAGGAGGCTCTCTCTGTTGGCATATATTCTTTTGACGTGTATCAAGTCTGAGAAGGAGATTATTGAGCGTTTTAAAGTGTAATTTATAGCTAGAGGGGTGACGTGAGTTATATAATCCGGATGGAACCATCCTGGGAAGATGGATTTCATCAGGATCACAAGAGGATGCTTTTGGTCAAGCTGGGCTTTAGTGTCGAGTTGTTTCCCAGGATACTCAAACACCAGCTTATCTGGAGTTAAGGAGAGACTCCAGGTCGAGCTTGCTGTGCCTGTCTGTTTGGTTTTTGTTGAGGGGAGCACTGGCGCCTTATGTTCTCTGCTTTGGTTTTGACTGGAAAGAGAGGAGCTCGACGTGAGAGTTGGTACGGAATCCAAGACTGAAGGGGCTTCTTTTATTCCTTTTGTTATCTCCAGCGGAGCTGAGTCTTGCATTAACTTTGTTGTTTGAGAGGCTTGCAATTTTTGAATTTGCTGGGTCATCATAGATAGGAGTTTAAAAAGTGGTCTGTAGTCCATTTTTTTATAGTAGGGGAATTTAAGGTTTTTAAAGTTTTTCGACTTCTTAGTTTTGTTCCCCTGGACTTTTTTGCCCTGCGGTTCCAAGGGGCTGGTCTTTTTGGGTGCTCCTGTAATGGTGGAGCAACAGACAGGCATTTCCCTCCTGTATCCAAAATTGGTAGGAACAGTTGGCTGCTGGGAGGGCGCCCCTTTATTTACTCCAATTTTTAGACCACTTGCAGTTACCAGGGTGGTTAATAGGTTATTTGTTTCCTCCAAGTAGGATTTGATACGATCTACTTCTTCCAACAACAGAAAGGTCCAGCCCGCCAAGGAGGCATCCTTACTTGTGGGGGAGTGGTACTATTCCCTCCCCTGAGCCTTGACTACTCCAGAATTTCCCTGTCTGATAGTGTCATTTGGCATTTCTGCCACATCGCTGTAAGGAAGTTCTCCAGCTGGGGTGGCAGTACGATGCTCAGCCATCTGTATTTCCTCTGCTAGATTAGTGGGGGAGGGGCTCTCCTTTTGGCCCCAGTAAGGACTCTTATAGTCCAAAGATCAGTCCCATGCCGGTTCTGACGTCATGGAGAAGCCCTGGGCTGGCTCTCCAGACTGAGTGCTGCCCTGTTTAATAGGGAAAAATTGAGTAATTTTAGCTTGGGAAGATGAGGTAAATGTTTCCTGCGTTACTTGGGTTCCAGGGTCTAGCCCTAGGTCCTTGCACCTCCTTCTTGTGAGCACCATTTTACTGAGGTGTACGGTCGAAGGAACAGGTGTTCTGGAGGTCGTATCTGGAGCCAGTAAAGGCTTTAGTTGTTGCAGGGTTTAAATCTGCAGCTACAGCAAGTCTTTATCAAAGGAGAGATAGTAAGCTTTTGTTGCTCCCCCCAAACATAAATCAAGGTATGCCGACGTGCTGGGCGGCTCAGCAGTGTGGAAGATAAGCGCTGTAAGATTGTTTTCACATATGTCCTACCCTTATCACTGGAAAGGTTTCAGTGATTTTGGAGGTCGGAGAGCTGTAAATCACTAAAACGTAAGGTATTGAATCGAGGCATTTGGTCGAGGGAGGAGAGAGGGAATGTAAATGTTACTTGCCGTGCTCGTGACCGGAACCGGAAGCCCCACTTAAGAACATAAGAAGAGCCTGTTGGATCTGGTCAGTGGCCCATCTAGTCCAGCATCCTGTTCGCACAGTGGCCAAGCAAGTGCTTATGGGAAGCCCGCAAGCAGGACCTGAGTGCAAGAGCACTCTCCCCTCCTGAGGCTACAGGCAACTGGTTTTCAGAAGCATACTGCCTCTGACTAGGGTGGCAGAGCACAGCCATCATGGCCAGTAGCTATTGATAGCTTTATACTCCATGAATTTGTCTAATCTTCTTTTAAAGCCATCCAAGTTGGTGGCCATCACTGCCTCTTGTGGGAACAAATTCCATAGTTTAACTATGTGCTGAGTGAAAAAGTACTTTCTTTTGTCTGTCCTGAATCTTCCATCATTCATCTTCATTGGATGTCCACAAGCTCTAGTGTTATGAGAAAGGGAGAAAAACTTTTTTCTATTCACTTTTTCCATATCACACATAATGTTGTATATATTTCTATCATGTTTTATTATTATTATTATTATTATTATTATTATTATTATTATTATTATTATTATTATTTGATTTATATCCTGTCCTTCCTCCCAGCAGGATGTTGCTTCTGATTCACCTTTTCTCTAAACTAAAAACTCCCTCCAAGTTCTCTGCAATGCATGCAGACCTCAGGGGGAAGGAGGGCCCTCTCACAGTGTGGTCAGCCACAACAATCACCAGGAAGAGATTCCCTGATCACTAATGGTGATGTAGCAACCACACCTATGGAATTCTAGCTGGCATGCCATTGCTATGCTTGTCTAGGCTGGTGCACAGAGCAAGATGGTAGAACAGAGGTTCAACTTTTCTGTTGAGGGCCACATTCCCTCAGGGGTTATATCTCAGGGGTCACATACTGGTTCTGGGCAGGGTCAGAGCCCATTGTGGTTGGGTTTCCTTTCTTTCTGTCCCCCTCTGTTCCCTCTTCCTAGACATCCACATGATATTAGGCTGAGGTCCGCATGAAAGGGCTACAGTTTGCCTGCTCCTAAGAACTTTCCCCTGGAAGTGTCATAAAAATGTAGGGAGCTGCCTTATACTGAATTAGACCCTTGGTCCATCTAGTTCAGTACAATCTACACTGACCATCAGTGGCTATTCAGGGTTTCAGGCAAGAGGCTCTCCCAGCCCTACCTGGTCCTGGAGATGTGCCAGGGATTAAATGTGGAAACTTCTGCATGCAAGGCAGATGCTCTACCTCTGAGCTACAGAGTTTTCCCTACTCTGACTTGCAGCACAGGCCTGCCCTATCCCCTGAACCTTTTAAATGGAGATGCTAGGGATCATAGGAATGCAAGAAAAGCCCACTGCATCAGACCAAATGCCCAGCTACTCTAGCATCGTATTTGCACAATGGCCAACTAGATGTCTATGAGAAGTCCACAAACAGGATCAAGCTCAGAATCTGCTCTGAATGTGCTCCGTCAGTAGGTTATGGACTCTCCCTATTTACCCAGGGTGGAGCTCTTACATGGACACTTGCTTTCCAGCAGCACTGCAGATGCCCAGTGCCATATTTAAAGTGACCCTGATCCATAACGTCTCCTTTCTGGAATCATTTCTTCTCGCTTTCTCCACTCGGCTGGGGATTACAAACCTGAAGTGACTACTAAAAGAAGAATGCAAGCATTGAGTCCAAGGCAGCAACACAACTTTACATGTTGAAGTTCTCCCAAGATATTTCCCAAGTGAGCATTTCCATCAGCAGCACAGGAGAGCAACATCAACAAAGAAGGGTGGACTTATAAGTGAATGTTAACCACAGGAGCAAGAATGTCTTTGCACATTTCTGGCTAAAAAAACAGAGAAGTGCAGGGGTGATATTGAAAACCCAAGTGAAATTCTTCAGACACAATATTTGCATTAAGACAGAGTATCTGTAGTAGGGATGTTAAGATCTCCTGCAGGGATTTGGTTAAGAAACACCTCCCCTAGGAGATCCCCTTGAAAATCAACCAGTTCTTCAATACTTACAGGATTCCTGTACATAACATAAAAAATGGCCAACCAGATACCCATGAGAAGCTTGCAAGCAGAACCTGAGGATAACAACACTGTCCCCATGTGTGATATCCAGAGAGTGGCATGCAGAGGCATACTGCCTCCAACAGTGGAGGTAGAACTTTCTGAAAGCTTTCAGCAAAGTACCTAACCAAAGACTCTTGAGTAAGCTTAGCAGTCAAGTAGTAATAGCACTGGATCAGGAATGGGTTAAGCAACAGGAAGCAGAGAGTAGGAATAAATGGACAGTTCTCCCACTGGAGGGATGTAGAAACTAGAGTCCTCCAAGGATTGGTATTAGGGCCTTTTCATCTTGTACATAAGCAATGTAGAATTAGGGATGAGTAGTAAGGTGGCCAAGTTTGCAGATGATACTAAGTTGTTCAGGGTGGTTAAAACAAAAAGGGTGGACTAGATGTCCTGATCCAAGGGTGTCCTGAACCAACAGGCTCTTCATAAGTTTGTAAGTTTTTATATTCTGAACATAACCTGACCCACCATGAATTTTCCCCAGCTCCAGATTGTGGAGGGACCTTGGGCAAGACCCATCCATGGGATCCCTTCTTCAGCAAGTCTTGTGTCTTACAACCATTATCACCAGCTGCTCTTTCTTCTCTTCTGCCCCATCATTGCTACCACCTGCTTGCTTGCGAGCCAGAGAGTCAATAGGCAAGTAGGAAATGGCATTTACTGCTTCTCCTCCCTACCATTTTTGACTTGGCCAGAGCAAGAGGCAGGTGAACAAGCTAAACGGGATTCTTATCAGTGCCGCCCTTTTGGTGTGCAGGGCCTTGGAAGATGTCCAACCAGGCTGACCACAGTCATCAGCCCTTCCTAGGAGAATTTTGATTCAGTTTACACTTCAAGCCAAATCTATTTTATTTATTTATTTATTTAATTTCATTTATAAACCGCCCTTAGCCAATGGCTCCCTGGGCGGTGTACAACATACAATAATAACAATAATCAACAAAAATCGCAAGATATAAAATACAGATACATAATAGGACTACCTAATGTTAAGGTAATTAAAACATTAAAATACATACAAATGAATTAAAATGCCTGGGAGAATAGGAAGGTTTTGGCCTGGCGCCGAAAGGATAACAGCGTAGGCGCCAGGGGTACCTCCTCGGGGAGACTATTCCATAATTCGGGGGCCACCACCGAAAAGGCCCTAGATCTTGTCATTACCCTCCGAGCTTCTCGATGAGTCGGTACTCGGACGTCGAACAAAGTGCATGGGTAGGTTCATAGTGGGAGAGGCGTTCCATCAGGTATTGCGGACCCAAATCTATCAAGTCCACACTTTCTGAAACAATATGAGAACCGAAACACAGCCATCCTTTGGAATTCACACATATTCGAATTTTGCAGTGCAGTTCGCCAGCCAAACAAGAGTTACAAAAATGCATAGATTAAGGGGAAGTGTGCATGAAAATGAGTGTAGGGGTGAAAATAACATGCAAAAATGCATTATATGATGAGGAATGGCTTGCAACAACGTGAACATTAGGCAAAACTGCCTACAAACCTGTGGAGAATTTTTGTGAGGATTTTTTTTAAAAAAAAACAAATTGCTGCAGAACTGAATTTAAGGTTGGAATAATGAGAAACTGAGAGAACAGAAATTGACAGAACTTTCTATCCCTCCTCCTTCCTTCCAAAATTGATAGATCTTTCCATCCCTATTCCTTCCATCCTTCCTTGATACTAAACTAACCAAGACCTTGAAGGGGGCCTCTTATTTTAAAAATAAGGACACACTTCCACACCGCACAGGGTCAGCACATATCAATTTCTTTGTTTAATGTTTCTTGAGAAGAAAGAGTGTGCAATTGACATGCAGCAGAACATCTACTAGTAGAGAAGCTAGGCTCTCCAGATGGCTAAGAAAGCTTGAAAGATATGATCTTTGTAAATTCCATCTCTCAGATGAATGTGTGTATTAAAACTTAAGATATCCATTGCCTTTTGTACTTCCTGGGTGTTCTGATAGTTTTTGGCTCAAAAAAGTATCAACATACTTTAGAAATGCAAATTTAAAGGCAAATTTTCAGGCAGATTAAAAAGAAATTTGAAGATTTCAATTTGTGTGCTGCTTTTCCCCAGAAATGTGCCCAAACCCGACATGTGTATATACTAGGAATGTCAGACAATGCTGACAGAAACAGAAATGGAAGTGGAAATTGCCAATGTTCCCTGATTCTTCCCATGTCTGGAATGAAAATCAAACCAGCAAATACAATTAGTATTCACATTGGTGCTTTCAGTCTGCACATGATATGTAATTGATTACATTTCCTCTCACTTGCATTGCATTTCCTTTTCATTGCAATGAATGGCGTGGAATAACACAATAACTCAATTATGCAATTTATGCAGTAAATCAATTTACATAATTTTGCCACAGCAGACAGCGAAGTGAATAATGTGTTTTTTTGGCAGAAGATGAGCTACAATGGAATGGAAACAGTGCTGCATGCAACAACTACAGGGAAGCAAGGAAGGCAATGCCTTCTTATATCCCTAGTGTGTCTGCATATACACAGAGAGACATTACATTATGCATCATTGCCTATCAGGTCGTTGGCTCCATCCCACCACACAGTGATGACATCAGTGGGAAAGAGTTGAGGGGATTCAGGGAGGAGGCCCACAGATGGGTATCTTGCCCATGAGCTGTCTTTAACCCATTGGTATAGACCCAACAGTTAACTTCTTATCCTCTTGCTTTTGTGTAACATCTGTAGCTCATTCAGCAGCTACTGGGAGTGGTGAAGGGGGGATATATAGGATTTGGGGGGGGTTAGCAAGAAGCTATCCCTGTCATCATCTCTCTGATAAATCCTCCCTAAAAGCTAGCTGAACCGAGCCCTGGCAAAATAAAATACATTTTCCATGTCTTTACCCATTCCTAAAAGGGAAATCTTAGCAAAACATACAGAAAACTGAATTTCTTGAATGAGTAACTCTAAGTAATGGATCTGGTTCCATTTTCATCTAATGCATCCCAAAACCTCTCCCCCCCCCACCCTCCATACACAAAAAGAACTGCTCTGCAAACAAAGGGCTAGGTGTGGAATGAGAGAATCTGTCTGGAAAATATTACCTCCCTTGGGTCTTGTACCCTGGGATGTGCAATTTTCATCCCTCTTTGAGAGCTGCATGCCTGGCCTTGTTGGTTGTATTGATCACAATGGGTCTTTCCTAATAGAGTTACAAGACATTTTTAGTTGCAGGCTCAGAAACCTATGGGAAATAGATCCGCTCATCTGCTGCTGCGTTTCTATAAGGCCAAGCTCTGCCACATACCTGCTATCTCTGCTGGATCTTAAAATATAATAAATACCAGTACCTGTGCGTTAACAATTGGGGGAAAGGCAAAACAGTCCCACAGGTTCTGAACTGACAGGCAGAGAAGACAAAATGCTGCCGATTGCTAGCACAAATCTTCCCCATTCTATCGCTCAGTAGTAAATCTTGAGAATCCTTTTAAGCTTCTGTACAATGGTGAAAACTCGCCCTTTGCTAGTTTACCACGACTTCAAATGTCTTGCCTCATGACCTATCCTCCAATCAAGCAATGAGGGGAACAACTGGACTACTCACACCCTTCTGCCAACCAGTCAGCATGGTGGTATCAAGTCCCTTTTTGAAAATTGGGAATATTCACTCCAAATGGTTGTCACTTCTGAGCCTCTGACTAAAAGCTGCCCTGCCAGTTCAAGAAGTAAGATGGGTGGGCCCTGTTACCAAAATTTTAAGTTCAAGACCTCCACCTGTTTTCCCCTTCCTTGCAGAGAACCCCCCAACTCGCCTTAAAAAAATGCTTTGAATTTGACTTCAGTCAACATTTCCGTGGCAACACTAGTGGACATTGTTCTCAGTTCACCTAACAGTGCTCTGGTTAACTAATGCACCAAAGGACTCTATGTGCCTGCCATTTTCCAGTCCACAAAACACCACCTGAAAAGACCAGGCAGAAAAAAGAAGGGGGGATGTGTAACTAGGGATGGGGGAGCAATGCAGTACAGTTCACATTTAAAGGTGAACCCACCTAATTCACACTTTCCGAACACACCCGTCCCTCAAAATTCACACTTCACATTTTGCAATGCAGTTCTCCAACCAAGTGAGGTGTACAAGACACATCTCTTACAGTAAAGTGTGCATAACAATGCATATTCGTGAAAATTATATAAAGACATATTCTATTTGGGAAAATTGGTTTGCAAAAAATGTGCATAGTAGGCAAAACAGTATAGAAAAATGTGCATATTATATATTAGAAGAAATGTGCACTAAAAGGCAGAAGAATTTTCATGAGGACTATGTGCAAATGTGGAGAACTGAGTGCAAGATTGGGAAAATGAGGAAGTGGAAGAGACAGAAATTGACAGATTCACCCACCCCTGCAGTTGCAGAGTATCAGCTCAAGAGAACATATGAAAATTTAACAGCCTGAAAAGGATTCTATGGACCTTGAGCACCTACTCTCTTAACCCCAACATATACAAATCATTCTGTGCTTCTGCATCTTAAACTCGGGAGTTTCTAGCTAGTGACTCGGCATCATCCAATTCTTCTTTTTCATTCTTTCTTTCTTTCTTTCTTTCTTTCTTTCTTTCTTTCTTTCTTTCTTTCTTTCTTTCTTTCTTTCTTTCTTTCTTTCTTTTTAAAAAACCCTCCTTGAGCTGATTTACATCACTTGCTTCTACTGCTGACTTTGGCAGTTTGTTCCAGACCATATTTCAGCCACCCTTTGTGTAAAGCTGTTCTGTATGAATATACCGGAGTCCCTAAATTCTACTGCACATATTGGAATGATTACAAAAGTAATTTTAGTGTGGCTGGCAAACAGCCAAACTCCTTTCTTGCATTTCCTCTCCCCTCCCTCTCCAGTCTCCACACACACACACACTTCAAGTGTAATAGTTACTTTCTTGGCATCCCAGACAAGTATGATCATAATGACAGGCATCTCTGCCCAAGTAATTCAATAGACACCCAACTTGAACTTGCCATGGGCTTCAAGGGGACAAAAATATGATCATGGGCCATTTATTGTCGTAATAGCTGTTTTATCAAATCCCAAGATGTCTCGTCTGAAAGTGGAGACAAAGCAACTAAAAGCAGAAGCCCTCAGATAGGGATGGTTGAGTGGTGAGGAAGGGCCATAGCTCAATGGTAGAGCATCTCCTTTGCATGCAGAAGGTCCTGGGTTCAACGGCTGGCATCGCCAGGTGGGGCTGGGAGCAATCCTGCCTGAAACCCTGGAGAGCCACTGTCAGTCGGAGTAGACAGTGCTTAGCTAGATGGGCCAGTGGTTCAGGTTCCAGTGGGATGCCTGGGAGTATTTGGAAAGCATGCAAGTGCCAGTTTGTTGCCCTGTGTGCTTCCAGAGAGTCTCTTTGTAGGAGATGTGAAAAGGTAAAGATCTCTGCGGTTCTCCTGGGACAACAGCATTTGTATGCTGTTTATGCTGGCCAATTCTTCATGCAATCTACTCTAATAAACATATCTAGTCGATTCTCAGTCATAACTGTTCATATCACCTCTCCAAGTTGCAATAGTGGGGAGCTCAGTGCTCACCTTGCCTATCCCACTCTTCCTTCTGGTAGGCAGCAATGACAATTTGAATTTCATGTCCAGGTTTTTTTTAGATCACATTCACACCACTCAGGACACGGAATAATGGCCTCAAGTTACAAGAAGCCAGATTTCGGATGAACGTCAGGAAAAACGTCCTAACAGTTAGAGCAGTATGGCAATGGAACCCATGACCTAGGAAGGCAGTGGGCTTTCCAACACTGGAAGCATTCAAGAGGCAGCTGGACAGCCACCTGTCAAGTATGCTTTAATTTGGATTTCTGCATTGAGCAGGGGTTGGGCTTGATGGCCTTAGAGGCCTCTTCCAACTCTACTGTTCTATGATTCTATGATTAATTCCACTATCATTCCAATTTAAACAGTCATGGCTTCCCCCAAAGAATCCCAGGAAGTGTAGTTTGTGAAGGGTACTGTGAATAGTTAGGAGACCCCCTATTCCTCTCACAGTTCCCTGAGAAGAGAACAGACTGTTAAACCACTGTTAAACTGTAGCTCTGTGAGGGGAACAGGAGTTTCTTAACAACTTTCAGCACTCTTAACAAACTACAGTTCCCAGGATTATTTGGGGGAAACCATGCCTGTTCAAAGTGGAATAAATGTATGGCGTGAATGTGGCCTTGCTATAATATCAGTGCCTCAGAAAACATGCACTAACCTTTCTGACTGTGTGAACAACAGGAAATGCTGAAATTTCCAAACTAATGTTTGCTTCAAACAGCTTCAGAGATTTGTTTGAAGGCTTCTTTGAAGTCATAAAAATCTGATAGCTCCATCCCCCTTTGAAGCAAGAGATAAAATATGTTGCAATTAACATTTGCTTAAGTTACCCCTCTTTATCTGGTAGGTGTATCTGACCCCTCGTATGCACTCCTTTGCCATTTATTTAGCTCTACAAGATGAGAGCGCTCTTGCACAACACTCTTAATTTAATGAAATTATTCCGTTTTGTTACCAATTCATCTAACCACCTATCCTTTCCCCTTACTAATTTATGGAAAGGGGTCAATTAATCATTCCAATCAGAGAGAAGGAAATGGCATCTTTAGCATAAACATAAATTATCAATTTCGAATTCAGAGTTGTTGCCTTTTTTTCCCCAGCAGAGATCGGGGGGGGGGGAAGCAGAGATTGGAAACAGCTCAGCATGGATTCTTACTGCACTTCTTACTTCCATGTTCATCTCTCTGCCTGACTTGTCCTTCCTGTGCCAGATGCTTCTGCAAATGGGATGGGAAGGAAGAGATTTAAGCATCAACATTGTCCCAAAGCAGTCTTCTGGCTGGCCACCGAAGCACCAGCATGCCATGTAGCTGACAGTTTATCCCTTGGAACTTTCCTTCATGCTTCAGAGGTGGCAGCAGGGAGCAGTAACGCCAAGGGACTGCACAGTATAAACTCACCTCTGGCCGTACCATTAGGCTCAAATCAGGTAGAAGATTTGGGGGGGGGCTACCATTCAAGTGCATTGCATTGGGTTTTATCCAATAGTGGCTTGGCCTTGGGATAGGAATGAAGAACCTCAGGCCCAGAGGTCAGATGAAGCCCTCCACGCTGCTCTATCCAGTCCCTGGGGCTCTTCTCAGGTCCCATCCCTCACCAGCCCTGTTCCAATCCCTCTATTGGCTGATTGGAATGTGTCCTTAAACTAAGATAATGTCTCTTGCTTCAGGGATCACCATGAGGATAAGGGGTTACTCTGAGAACTTATTAATGCCACCCAGCCTGGTTGGATATATGTTGTTTGGTGGGAAAGCGTGGAAAGAAAGTTGTCAGCTGCCATATAGAGTGACAGCACATGATAATGGTGGGCATAAGGTCCTTCTGGATGAAAGCCAAGGCAGGAATGTCTGCACCACCTCAGGTGGGAGATGGGGTGAGATCCTTGGATGTTGAAGACTGAGAACAAAAATATTGAATACAGGTGCATTGTCTGGAACGGGGCGATATTTTGCATGCTATTCTTCAATTTTTGCATTGGAATCCCTTTCTGTTTAAATAATTCAAATTATGTTGAATTATTATGGAATTATGTTGTCTAATTTGTATTGTTTTATACAATGCTGTATAGTTTAAACTGTTTAAACTGGTAGGTTCATGTATTTGTATTGTTTTACATAATAGTATGGATTGTTTAAGTGGCGTACAAATAAATTGGTGATAATCATGGTGGATGATGAAAAGATGGGTGCATGGGTCTGGCTGTAGAAATCTCAGATTTGCATGGCTCAAATTCAATTCAGTTCACATTTAAAGCTGGATGTATCCTAATTCACACTTTCCAAAACAAGCTGAGAACCTAAACACAGTCATCCTTTGAAATCCGCACTTATCTTATTTTTGCGATGTTTACAAAAATGCATATTTGGGGGAAGTGTGAGCAAAATGAACCTATTGATGAAAATAGCATACAAAACTGCATTGTATTAGGTTAAATTACTGGCAAAAATGTGTACATTAGTCAAAACTGTATGCAAAAATGTGTTTGTTAGGAGAAATTCACACTTAAATGTTCATGAGGATTTTTTTAAAAAAAGATTGCAATTTGCTGCAGAAATGTGGAGAACCGAATTAAACTTGGAAAAACGAGAAGCTGAGAGTACTGAAATTAACAGATCCTTCCATCCCTAGCTGGAATGTGATCTACTATATGATGTTAAGAATTGCAGCTATTGCTTGTTTTGCCTCTGGCTTTTCTCACTCCTGGCAGGCAACCCCGGAAGGTTCCACCTGAAAGAAGGTAGCTCTCCAGGCTGGAAAAGGTTCCCCACCCTTGCATTAATGGAAAACACTTCCACTTGTGGAAGATGGGGCACTCAATTTTTCCCAAACTGTCTCACCCACTTAAGCCTCCATCCTTGAAAAGTTCCTATGGAGGAATGGGAGACCCTCGAGAACTATACAGGATAGGAGGACTATAACATGTATGGGGATTAGCAAACATCATTTGTGTACTTTTCACTAAGGCAAAACTACCAGTAGAATTTGGCAATCCATGTTGGCTCTTTAGGATAGGTTGGGACCCCACATCATAATAAACAAATACAATGCACGTCTTTCCTTCCTTTTATTTGGTGTCAGTGACACCAAACTAGCTACAATAAAAGCCCTCACATCTTTCTTAGAAAAATTCCTATGTTACGACGAGTTCTTTATCAGCCACCTATTTTAATGTGCTAAATTAATATTATAATTGGGTCACTCATACAGTGATGTATAATTGATCACATCTCTATGTCAATCTTCCTCCAAGAAGCTCAAACTGAGACGGGTGGGGCTATCCCATTTCATCCTCATACCAAACCCTGGAGGTAGCTTAACCAAAAAGATGGTGACTTGCCCAATGGCCTTGCTTGGATGGAGATCTGAAGCCATATTTGACCAGTTGCAAAAAGTTTACCAAACTGTCTCTGTAAAAGTAAGGGAAGGCTTGGCTTTTACATACAGGTTCAGATCCAGAGAACAAGGCTACACACACACCTGCAGATTTAGAGTCTCTTATATATACATGCTGCCTTATGACAAATATACATGCAGTTGCAGATAGCATGGTGGGATGGCAGCATTTATCTGACCTCCTGACAACTGAGTTGCTCCTGCTTGCCAAGAGGGAAAGGGGCAAGGCAATGGAGAGGGCATCACAGTGCAAATACACTAGCAGAAACACCAGATTGACTCTGCCAATCTGTTTTTACTGTGCCTCACTCCCTATCCCCTCAACTGCCCCACTCTCCATAAGCAGCAGTGACTCAGCTGCTGGGAGGTCAGATAAACACCTCTGCCCCACCACACCATCTGCTACTGTCTACATGGTGACACGGTGCTCATCTATATGTTCTGGAAGCTGTAAAGCCAATAAACATATTCACTAATAGGCAAAAAAACCTTGCAGTTTAAAAACATATCTATAGCCAACAGATATTTCTATCAAACTTTAAAAAGCAGGGAAGTTGGGCAGCTATAATGAATGCACCAGGGGAACAGCAGACCTGACCTCCTCTATGAGATATTGTACTGCCCTACAAATTTGTCAAAATGGTGTGGATATGGCCACCTGATTAGCCAAGCCCAGCAGCTGTGAGTCTGACTTTTAGAACACTGACAGTTGATTCTAACTAAGCATGCCCGACATTATCATGGAGTTCAATGTTAAATTTCTTAAATTAATTAAAAATCAGCCAGACATTTTTTTTTAACTTTTAAACTGAAGATGAAGGTCAGAATATGGGGCAAGGTCAGTAACAGGATTACAGGTACTCTGTGAACATGGCTGATTTTTAATGAATTTCAACAGATTGTGAGAACTTGGACAGAAAAAAGTCCAAAAGGGGTCTAATTTTTTTCCTCTTTTTACACTTTGAACTCTCAATTCTCTCTAACTGTTTTGTGTATTGCCATGAAAATTTAGAGGGTTGTTAAGAAGCATTTCTGAGTTCAGGACTATAAGTTTTGTAAGGTGTTGTTTTGAAATGAGCTTATAGGAAGCATCAGAATGGCATGTGGGATGTTTTCAATTTAATATTGCGGAATGCAAAAAAATCATGCTGGTTATAGTATACAGCCACTCTCGTGGCTGTATCATGACCTTGTTTCATATGAGTTATACCATTGGTTCCTCTGGTCTGGCATTGTCTGTTCTGATTGGCAGGTCTGCTTTTCCTGTTCTGCTACCTTTCAACTAGAAATGTCAAGGACTGAACCTGAATCCAGGAACATAGGAACCTGGCCTTTATATTGAGTCAGACCATTGGTCCCTCTAGCTTTGAATTGTCTAAACTGACTGGTAGGGGACCCTTCAGTGCTTCAGATGGAGATCCTTCCTAGCTCTACCTGGAGGCACTGGGGATTGGACCTGGGACCTTTTGCATGCAAGAAAGATACTCTAACATTGCTCTTCCCCAATCCCATTACTTTATCACTCATCCATCCCCATCTGAGGGCTTCTGCCTTTAGTCACTTGCCTCTGCTTTCAGATGATACAGTGTGATTCAGACTACAATCTGCTCTGTCAATGAACTACCCACATTTCTGTGCCACAGTCCCATTCAGCATGATAAATGTGATTCCAGTGGCCCCTTCCATTTAAAAGCACCACACAAGTCATGGAGCCATGCTTTCTTCATCTGCCTCTCCATCTTAGGTGTAATAATAATTCTGTCTCTTCAAGTGACAAGCTAGGATGAAGTTAAGCAACATTTGTGCCAGTCACCATATTAGAACAAAGCAAAGAAGAAGACAAGTGTGTGTGGGGGAGAGACAGGAATAAAAGATAACTGGCATGCTGTAATATGAAACATTGTCATTATATTTAATGCCTTTCTAACAAAGACTGTTGCATTTATCGTAATGAATAAATTCCATTTTAACACGTATCAGATGTTAGACTTTATTTTTCTGTGTAAAATAAATATGGCTGAAGTATAAGATTATGACTTCAGCATTATTTTGTAGAAGCATTTAATTTAAATGGAGATTCTTGCTCATCTAATATCATAAAAGCGGGAAAAACAGAGAGAAAAGAAAAGAGCAATCAAATCCACCACCCAACAGTAGCCCCCCGTGCTACATGGAAGACGCCATAGGTGGACCTCGTCATGAAACCGCTGGGTTTTATCACTGTTTAATGATTTGTTGCACTATTTATAGGATAAACAATAAATCTAACATGATTCATCATATTACCCAATAAATCATGGGACAAATCATTAAGCAGCATGATAAAAATCAAGTGTTTTAGAAATAAGTTAATCTAGGATGCCAATGTGTAAACTAAACAGTTGCTTAAAAACCCTATTTGCTAATCACTTTTACATAAAGAAAGATGGATGGTTATGTAGATTAAATGTGTACTTATTCCTATAATCAGCTGATAATCACACATTCTTTTCCTGTCTGCCTTGAAAGAAAAATCAAAGCTAAAAAGGCTTGCAAATGAAAATATGGAGAGCAGTCCTGTTATTATAGTATAGACTCCCATTTCCTACATGTTCTCCAGTGATGCTCTCCTGGGCTCGAGTGCAGAAACAGTTAATTAAATGTGTAGAAATGAGGATGTCTAGCAGAGATGATATTTTAGCTATAAATTCTGTAATATCCTAATTAACACTTTCATTAAGGCTTGATGGCTGGTTCTAATGCTTCTTTCTTCAGTCCGAATATAACCCTGTACCCTTTCTCATTTGTGACAAGTGTGTTTATAGCTTCTCTGCCCATAGAGCTGTGTGGCACTTTGAATTATACTCAAGGGTATATGGGCATCACGTCACATTTGCGTGCCCAATATCATACATGACTAGCTGCGTTCAAGCCAGGGTCCTTAATGTACATTCTACAGATGGACTACCCACTGAATGCTTAGCTAGACATTAAGTTAAATCTTTTTGGAGTCAAGGTTGTTTCTCATCAGTAATACAAGCATATTGGTTCCTTTAAAAGGACAAATGCATAGAGAGTCAAGGAAGGGAAATTTACGTCAGAAATCTAAGGAAATCATTTTAAATTTCAGTTTAGCCTTTTAAATTTCAAATCTCTTCTTGCGGAATTGTCTTAAACATGCGGCTTTGTTTCATTTGATTCTAAGGGAAAACAACAGAGCAGTCTTAGACATATTTATATATGAGAGGTAGCGTAACCATTGGGAGGGAGAGATGCATTTTGTATGTATATAAAAACAGCAAAACTAAACTCCTTCCGTTTCACTTTGCTTTGTATTAAAATGCAACAAAGCTGACAAGATAGCGACAGATGAAAATGACATTTTGTAGTCCAAGATTTTTCCCTAAAAAAAGGCAGGGGGGGAGAAAAGGAAGGGAGAGAGAGGGAGGGAAGGAGAGAGAGAGAGAAGGATGTTAACATTTGTATATTTCTATCTACCTATATGAGGAGGAGGAGGAGGAGGAGGAGGAGGAAGAGGACGAATTGATTAATTAAATGTATATCCCACCCTTCCTCCCAAAAGAGCCCAGGGCAGCCAGCAAAAATACTAAAAGCGCTTTAAACCATCTGAAAAACAAAATAGTTTAAAGCATATTAAAACAAAACATCTTTTAAAACATATTAAAACAAAACATCTTAAAAACACCTTTAAAAACACCTTTAAAAACAACTTAAAAAGCCATTACAGCACAGATGCAGATTGGAATAAGGTCTCTACTTAAAAAGCTTATTGAAAGATGAAAGAGTTAGGGATGGAATGATCTGTCAATTTTAGTTCTCTCAGTTTCTCATTTTTCCGGTCATAAATTCAGTTCTACACATTTCTGGAGCAATTTGTTTTTTAAAAAATCCTCATGAAAATTCTCTTAGCATTTTAGTGCAGATTTCTCCTAATAAGCACATGTTTTTATACAGTTTTGACTAATCTACCCATTTTTGCAAGCAATTTCCCCTTGTATGTTATTTTCACTAATATATTCATTTTATGAGAGCCAGTGTGGTGTAGTGGCTAGAGTGTTGGACTATGACCTGGGAGACCAGGGTTCAAATCCCCGCACAGCCATGAAGCTCACTGGGTGACCTTGGGCCAGTCACTGCCTCTCAGCCTCAGAGAACGGCAATGGCAAACCCCCTCTGAATACCACTTACCATGAAAACCCTCTTCATAGGGTCGCCCATAAGTCGGAATCGACTTGAAGGCAGTCCATTTCCATTTCATTTTTCATATTCATTTTATGCACACTTTCCCCTAATATATGCATTTTTTTTGTAAACATTCTTTGGTTGGAGAACTGCATCGCAAAATTTGGATAAGTGCTCATTTCAAAGGATGGTTGTGTTTCGGTTCTCATATTGTTTTGGAAAGTGTGAGTTTGATAAACTTGGCTTTAAATGTCAACTGAAACAAATTTCTCCCCCATCCCTGCCAGGAAGTGGGGGCTGGATCTCCAGGCCACAGAATACTGTAAGTCCCCCCATGCTTGTGCTTCATATTCACAATATTTCCACATTTGCAAGGAATTGATCATTTAGCGTGGCTGCACCTGCTCTCTGAAACTTGCAGCCAAACATGCCTTTGCTGGACCCTTGCTGATGCCCACTAAAAACATTTTGATTAGGCAATTTTACCTAGTCATGTAATTCTAGTCTGTATAATTATTTTAGACATTTGATTGTATTTATATTTGATAAATTTTATCATGTCTACTTTTTTCATTTTATGTAAACCGCTTAGAAGTTTTTCTGATTTAGTTGTATATAGATCTGGTTAAATAAATATGTTTTGAAATTATCTAAAGAGGAGTGGCGATGTAAGACCATATGAAATAAGTGAAGAAACACACATGACCATATAAAGACATACACACACTGGTAAAACTCTTAAGTACATAGTCAATTGCTTAACAACACCACTGCAGTCTTATTAAGGCCCCTTACCCTAGTCCTAAAGTAGATAGACCTATCAGAGCTTCCCAGGAATGGAATTATGCACCATACAGTCATCAGAAATGTCCAAGAGGTAGGTGGCAGCACCTGGGAATTATCATGTATACGTTCTCATCACCAGCGTTGAAGTAAGATTCAACTGCCTGTACAGTCAATCCCTGTACGTGGAAAGTGGACATGGGACATAATCTTGTGTTTCACCTCAAGCAGCAAAATGTCTTGAGCCTATAAGTTCCTTCCAACTCTGTGTTGCTATGATATGATTCTGTGATCAAGGCCACATCTGCACCATCTATTTAAAGCCCTATTATACCACTTTAAACAGTCATGGCTTCTCCCAAAGAATCCTGGGAAGTGTATTTTGTGAAGGGTGCTGAGAATTGTTAGGAGATCCCTATTCCCCACCCCGCAGAGCTAAAATTCCCAGAATTCTCTGGAAACAGGAATTGATTGTTAAATCACTCTAGGTTTGATGTCCAATAAGGATTATTTTCTGTATAGATTTACAGTGCTTGGATGGAACTGTCAGATTTATCTTGGTTTAATACAAATGTTTGAATTCATTTTTATTTTATTTATTTATATGATTTCTTACCACAGGATCTCAGGGCAGATTTCCACAAAACAATGATAAAATACAGTTATAACAACATGTAAAACAGTTACATCTATTTATTTATTAAAAAGTAAAACAGTAAAATTATTCCGACCAAAATAGAACAGTACAGATTCAGCAAATGAGGTGGACTCCCACAAAAACAAAATTTCATTTATTTATTTCTGTAAACATGTTTGTTTACTGCTGTCTCATAAAATGTCAGTTAACACCTTAACTGTCAAAGGTCATGATAAAGAGGTGTGTCTTCAGCATGTGACCAAAGCTGTACAATGACGATTGTAGATGCACCTCTGTGGGGAGTTTCACAATTTAGGGGCTACCATAGAGAAATCCCTCTCCCAGGCCACCATTAACTGTGTTTTGTTCCTGCTGTTGTTTATTAATGTATATACTGCTAAAGTGCCAGAATACCTTCTAAGCACTTTACAAGTATAAATTCAATTATACAATATCCACACATAATCAAAACAATTCCATCAAAATTTTAAAATATCTGCTGCTGCTGTTGTTTGCTTACATTTGACAGTTGCTTTGTGTAGAAGAAAAAGTCTCAGAGCAACAAGATGAAATACAATATAATTAAAATGTGCAATAAAATAAGCCAGTTAAAAAGCATAATAATTAAAACAATTTAAAAAGCAATTAAAACAATTAGATTAGAAAGTTCAAGTTCAAGGAAAGGCTTGTCTAAACAGGTGTGTCTTCAAGAGTCAGCGGAATGTCAATACCAACAGGGTGCTATGTGTATGTTATGCATCTGCACAATCATTTGTTCATGGGGGGTGTTTCATTATTCAAAACAGGGGGGACACCCCAGTTTTAGACAAACATGAAAACAGCAAACGTTTTGGAAGGGTCAGCAGAGACTGAGGTGTGTTTGCTGCCAGAATAAATAGCTGTCACATTATGACAGTCTTTAGGCTGCTCTAACGAGACCTGCCTGAGATTTGAGATGTCATCTTATACTTCCAAGTCATTACAAAGTATCACTAACAGTGAATGTAGATACTTGAAATGAACCTCATATTTAAATGTAATTATAGTTTATCTGTTCATGGTTCCTGCATCACTATCACTGAGGATCATTTCATCTTCTTTGCAAGATCCACATTCAGCCTGACATAGCTGTCAAAGACCTCAGCTGACTTCTCACCCCCACTAGGCTCTTCATGGCACTTGGATTTTATAATGTCATCACTGGGGGGGGGGGGGGGAAGGATGAAAGAAACCCTCCTCCATCTTGAAAAAACTAAGGAGGTTATTATCTTTGTCATATAAACAAACCACACACTTTCTCCAACATCATCTTTTTAAATTAAAATACTTTGTTATTTAACTTTTGTAAATTGTATTTTGTAAATTGTATTGTTCTAGTGATGTATTTTATATTGTATTTTTATATTTGTGTTTTTTGTAAGCCACCTCAAGGGCCTTTGGCTGAAAGGTGGGGTATAAATAAATAAATAAATAATTTTCTTACCTGATAAGTCTGTTTTCAGTTTTAGAGAAGTAGTGCCAACCCCGCATTGCTTGCCTAAAGACAAAGTGGTCCAGCCATTCTGAAAGGTTTTTGTTTGATTTGTTTTGTTTTTTGGCAAGATCTCACTGGCTGCCCTCCTAGCCCTGAGAATAAAATTAGAACAATTGGGGTGAGGTGGAATAATGATATTGTGTTCTACCACTTAGAGTAGACTCATTAAAATTAATGAACATGTTAGTCATGCTCATTAACTTCAGTATGTCTACTCTGAGTAGGACTAATGTTTAATACTGTCCATGGTACCATACTTCACCTCTGACCTGGATATGTTCAATAGGCTGTGCGAATAAGCTACATGCCGATAGACTTGCAATGCAATCCATGTCTGCTCAGAAGCAAGTCCTACTGAATTCAGTGGGGCTTACTCCCAGGAAACTGAAGATAGGTTTGCAGTCTTATCCATGCAACCAGGGATCCTGCTTTTGGCAGGATTGCACACATGTAGTTTGATTTGTGTAGGGTGTATTCACACAATCCCACTCTCCTCCCAATAGTCTCCTTAGGTTGATTATCTGAAAGGTGCTCTTGACTCCCATCCACAAGCATCCAAGTAGCTGACCCTCCCCTCTAACCTCTATAAACCTCTTATTCTTCTCTTCCTGGCAACAGGCTGCCTTTGTAGCTATTGAGTCTCCCTTCTTCATCAGTCCTCATTCCATTTTCACCTGCATACCAATCATTCTCACTTGTGGGTTGGTTATGGATCTTGGACGCAGCTTGGAAAAGTTACTTTTTTGAACTACAACTCTCATCAGTCCAATCCGGTGGCCATGCTGACTGGGGCTGATGGGAGTTGTAGTTCAAAAAAGTAACTTTTCCAAGCTCTGATCTCGGACAATGAGAACTGAATTGTCTGTCCTGACTCTTTACAGCTTGCCTCACTGGCCCCCTACCACTGATACTGGAATCATTTCTGCCCTGACATTTATTTTGACTACATAGTTTGATACACTATGTACTTAAATATCCAGCCAGATCATATCTTGGCCTAATCCCCAAACTTCTCTGACTTAGTTGCAACATCCACTCATCTTTATAGACTTGTTTGCATGTTACACTAAATACAGGTAGAAGCTGCTTTTACACATTTACAAGTGTTTGATAGCATACAACTATTCGGCACACAGGTACAAAGACACCCGTTGATCAAGGGCAGCCCCACACAGAGTGGACTACAGTAATCCAGCCTGGTGGTTACCAGTGCATGGACAACAGTGCTCAGACTATCCCAGCCCAGAAATGGCCACAACTGTCTTACCAGCCAAAGTTGGTAAAAGGCACTCCTAGGCACTGAGGTCTCCTGAGCCTCTAGTGACAAAGATGGATCCAGCACCCCAGACTATGGACCTGCTCTTTCAGAGGGAATACAACTCCATCCAAAACAGGCAATTGACCAATTATCCAAACTTGGGAACCACCAGCCCACAGAGTTTCCATCTTGCTAGGATTCAGACTCAGTTAAGGGGCCCTCATCCAGTCCACCACTGAGTCCAGGCACCGGTCCAAGGCTTGCACGGCCTCTTCTGATTCAGATGTTACAGAGAAATAGAGCTGGGTATCATCAGCATACTGCTGATACTTAGCCCCAAATCTCCTGATGACCGCTCCCAAGGGGTTCATATAGATATTAAACAGCATGGGGGACAAGATGGTACCCTGCGGCACCCCATAGCACAACTGCCAGGGAGCCGAAAGACAGTCACCCAATGCTATTCTCTGAGAGCGACCTTGGAGATAGGATCGGAACCACTGTAAAATTGTGCCTCAGAACCACACAGAACCCATCTCATCAAGTTGGCTCAGAAGGATACCATGGTCAGTGGCATCAAAAGCTGCCAAGAAATCAAGTAAAAAACAGGATTGAACTCCCCCTATCCTTCTCCTGATAAAGGTCATCTACCGGGGCAATCAAGGCCAATTCAGTCCCATAACCCAGCCTGAACCCAGACTGGAATGAGTTCTCACAGTGGCCAATTAGATTCCTAGAGGAAGTCCAAAAGTAGGACTTAAGCACAACAGAGCTCTCCCCTCCTGTGGTTTCCAGCAACTGGTACTCACAAGCATACTGCCTCTGACTGTGGAGGTAGAAGATAGCCATCAGTACTAGTAGCCACTGATCGCCCTATCCTCCATGAATTTGTGTAATCCTGTTTTAAAGCCATCCAAGTTGGTGGCCACCACTGCCTCTTGACAAGTGAATTCCATAGTTTAACTATGTGTTCTGTGTGAATAAATACTTTCTTTTGCCTGTCCTGAATTTTCCAGCGTTCAGCTTCATGGATGTTCATGAGTTCTAGTGTTATGAGAGAGGGAGAAAACCTTTTTTCTATCCACTTTTTCCATGCCACGCATAATGTTATATACTTCTATCATGTTGCCCTTGACTCACCTTTTCTCTCAACTAAAGAGCCGCAAATGCTGCAACCTTTCCTCATAGGGGGGTCACTCCTTCCCCTTGATCATTTTGGTTGCTCTTTTCTGAACTTTTTCCAATCCTACACTTTCTCCTGCTCAACGGCAGCACCCAGTCCAAATGCACCTTTTCTTTAAACCAATTAGGTCCAAAGGAGAGTTGCTCCATCCCCTTGATCATTTTGGTTGTCCTTTTCTGAACTTTTTCCAATTGTTTTTAAGCTGAAGTTACCAGAACTTTACAAAGTATTACAAATGTGGTCGCCCCATAGATAACAGCATTATGATATCAGTGGGTTTGTTTTAAGTTCCTTCCCTTAAGGTCCCTAGAATGGAATTTGCTTTCTTCATAACTACTGCACACTGGGTTGACATCTTCATTAAGCTATCCAGTAACAGCCCAAGGTCTCATTCTGGTCACTGCCAGTTCAAACCCCATGAGTGCATATGTGAAACGAAGGATTTTTTTGCCCTGACGTGCATCACTTTTCACTTTTTCACATTGAATTGCGTTTTCCACTTTACTGGTCATTTACTCAGTTTGAACTACCCGGAACAATTTAGTATCATCATCAGTAGTATAGTGGCAAATTCAGAAGCACAGGGGTCACAGCCATATCCCCTTCTAAGATTATACAACCTTCTACAATTATAGAATAATCTGTCCTTGTTAATGCCCTCTCCCACAGCAACTGACATCCCTAGGAGCCAATAAGAATGAAAGGAGAGAGTGTTGGCTACTAAACACAGTCTTCTCAGTGGCTGAGTCACTCTAATTGGCTCAAATCAGCAGGAAAGGACAAGGAAGCTTGTTAGAAGACTCTTCTCAGTTGCTAACATACTCCCCTTTCATGCTAATTGGCTCATAGGGTGCTGGAGACATAAGGATCCTGCTGCGACCCTGCTCCCAAAAAAGTAAAAGTAAAAAAGTAAGGACCCCCTGAGACCCTAGACAACTACACCCCTGATCATCAGTAAACTTGGCCACCTCACTGCTCACCTCTAATTCTAGAACAAAAAGCACAGGTCCCAAAACTGATCCTTGGGAGACTTCACTTTCTACAGCCCTTAATTGAGAGAACTGTCTATTTATTCCTACTCTCTGTTTTCTGTTTCCTAGCCAATTCCTGATCCACAAGAGGACCTCTCCTCTTATTCATGACTGCTAAACTTACCCAAGAGTCTTTGGTGAGGTACCTTGTTGAAAACATTTTGAACATCCAAGGAGACTGGATCACCACCATATGCTTGCTGACACTCTCAAAGAATTCTAGTGTGATATCAAAACTTACCTTCCCCCTTCTCAGGCTTTAGAGGGACTAACTACTTACTGTCAGCTGTGCTGTTAAAACTTTTTGCTGTTATTATCAAGGGTTGTTTTGAGGATTAGAATGAGCTGTATGCATTTTATTACAAAGTAGTTTTATCTATACTTATGCTCTTAAATATGTTGTAAGTTACTTGGAGACCATTTTTATTTAACGTGATGATGACAACGACGACAACGACTGCTGCTACTATTACTACTACTACTAATAATAATAAGAAGAAGAAGTTTCTGGTTTTAATGTCATGTTTTAAAATTGTTATAACTTATGTTACCCCATATGTGCCCACTTGAGCACATGTGAAACAGGCACTGTTACATGTGCCACATAATGCTTGTTCTGCATTTGTAAGAAATTGTTTTTACTGTGACAGCAACTACTCTTTGGAACTCCCTGCCTATTGACATCAGGAAGGTACCTTAGCTGTATTCCTTTTGGCACCAGCTTAAAACATTTTTGTTTAGGCAAGCCTACATACATGTTGATCTATTTTAATCTCTCTAGCCAGTAGCTGTTTTAATTCTTTTAAATGTGTTTTTCATTACTTGTTTTTAACTGTTCATTTTAATGTATTTTTCCCCCTGCAAACCATGTAGAGGTTTTTACACTCAAGCGGTATTTTTGTTAAATATAATTTAATTTTTGTTAAATATAAATAAATATATAGGGATTTTTTTCCCTCATTTGTGTCATAAGCTGCCTTGTGAGGGTTCTCCTGGAAAGGCAGGCTATACATTGGTTTAAAAAATAAATTTGGAGAGAGGACTCTGGCCAAGAGTCAGGATTGTGTCCATAGAGTTAAAGGTGGCCAGGATCTCCAATTGAAATAAAGGTGAGCCAGATTCTCTAACTACAAGAAAAGTATCTGACAACCAGGGATCAGAGCCCACGTAAGTGTGTGTGTGTGTAGTTGCTGCTTTCATACCTGGTCACATGGCATGGGATCTAAGGTGCAGCCCATCTGCAATACAAGAAGTGCATTATCTTGTTGAGTAGCCCTGCTTTCTTCCCCGCCCTCAAGTAAAACATTTTTGACAAGCAGCTCATCTCCAGCCATTTCCCACAGCTTTTCTTTTTATTTGCATCCTCATTAGAATAATGTGATTTTGCAAAGTGGAATGTGGGGGTGGGGGGAAGAGGGGGAGGAAGTGCTCCCTGCATCATCAAAACGCCAAACCCAGCCACCCTCCCCTTGCATCCAAGGTGATAATCCAAGCTGAGCTGACAGCAGATAGAATACGAGATCCGTGATTGGCAATTTAAGCAACGTGAAATGAAATGTGAGCAGCAACATCATCTCGCAAGTCATTGAAACAAAGGGACTGAACCTTTTTCAGGTTAACTTAATACGGGTTGGAATGAAACAGGAGCAGACACTTTTGAGGAAAATGGAACTGCACGAAGAGTTTTGTCTTAGAGCTGTAACCATTGTAGGCACTTTCTCCGGGGATGTGGGGGGAGACACATGAGCTGTTTATGATTTTGTTGAAGAAAGCATACAGGTTGGCTCATTCATAGGCTGCAACTTTATTGTCAAGATCGTTCCAGGTTGAAACGGGCACAGTGCCATCTTTTAAACATCTTCTATAATGGAGTCAATTGTCTGATACATTCATGGAGGTGGAATATATATACAGAAGACTAGTGCAGCCATAACACATAATTGTGGGTATCACAAATCTGCAACTGTGATTTGTCACCTTGTTGTTGTTGTTGTTGTTATGTGCCTCCAAGTCGACTATGACTTATGGCGACCCTATGAATCAGCGACCTCCAAGAGCATCTGTCATGAACCACCCTGTTCAGATCTTGTAAGTTCAGGTCTGTGGCTTCCTTTATGGAATCAATCCATCTCTTTTTTGGCCTTCCTCTTTTTCTTCTCCCTTCTGTTTCTCCCAGCATTATTGTCTTTTCTAGTGAATCATGTCTTCTCATGATGTGTCCAAAGTATGATAACCTCAGTTTCATCATTTTAGCTTCTAGTGATAGTTCTGGTTTAATTTGTTCTAACACCCAATTATTTGTCTTTTTCGCAGTCCATGGCATCCGCAAAGCTCTCCTCCAACACGACATGTTAAATCTCATGTGCTGAAACATAGTTTAGCAAGTTGCTCCCCTAGGGGAGCAGGTATAATGAGTAGGGATGGAAGGACCTATCTACTTTGATTATCTCAGTTTCTCATTTTGTTCCAATCTTAAATTCAGTTCTCCAGTATTCCGTAGCAATTTGCAAAAGCATTTTTTTAAAAAAAATCTCATGAAAATTCTTCAGCATTTTAGTGCGAATTTCTCCTAATTTTTGCATGCAGCTTTGACTAATGCAAGCACTTTCTCCTAATATAGTATGTTTGCATATGTTATTTTCACCAATATATGCATTTTTATGCCCACTTTCCCCTAATATATACATTTTTGTAAACATTGTTTCATTGGCGAGCTGCATAGCAAAAGTGTGGATAAGTGTGGATTTCAAAGGATTGTCACGTTTCAGTTCTTATAATGTTTCAGAAAGTGTGATTTTAATAGATTTTGGCTTTAAATGCAAACAATCAAATTCCTACCCCATCCCTAATAAGGAGATGCCAACAAACCCAGTTGGTGAATTGCAGGCAGAAAAGAAATAAAACTGCCTTAATGATGGTTAATGCAAGCCATGGTTTGCAATCTCATGTATCATCCTGGATTCAAATCCTGGTTTCCAGACAACCTTCAACCACATTTTAAGTATTCAGATGTAAGATTATGTCTGCAGAGCACTATTAAAATCACCTTATATAAGGCAAGATCCCAGTCATGTCCACCTTGTGAGTCTGTCCACCTTGTGAGTCTGTCTACCTTCTCTTTCTGAACTCTTCTGTCTCCTGAGTAGGAGAGGTGAGGGGGGTATTAGGCTGTGATAATCTGCAACTTTTCACTCGGAAAAAGCATCCCCAAATGCCCTTTATCCTTAGTAACTACAAAGAGGGCTTTCTTCTGCTTATGTGTCTTCGTGAAATCAGCACTCATGACACCAATGCCCATTCTCATCTCAGACCTATTTATCTGTACAGCCACTAACAAATTTCACATTGAAGAAGGGACCAAAGTATATGAAGCTTTAAAAGGATAGTAAGTGATAGGCCAAGGATAAATGTGGACATGCAGAGGTAAGCAATGACCAACAACCACTGCACCTTCAGGTACAGCTAAGGATGAGGGGGAAATTCCATTCAGTTCACATTTAAAGCCAAATTTATCATACTCGCACGTTCTGAAAAAAATCGTAACTCAACCACCCTTCAAAATCCACACATCTGAATTTTGCAGTGCAGATCTCAGACCAAACAATGGTTTAAAAAATGCATCTCGTAGGGGAAAGTGTGCATAGAAATGAATATACTAGTGAAAGTAACTTACAAAATGCATTATATTAGGAGAAATTGGCTGCAAATATGCGTACGATAATCAATGCCGCATACAGTTTTATTTTGCTTTGTTAGGAGATATTCACACTAAAATGCTAAAAGAATTTTCATGAGGATTTTTTTTTAAAAAAAATCCCAAATTGCTGCATAAATGTGGGCACCTGAACTGAAGACTGGAAAACTGAGAACCTGAGAGAAAAGAAATGGACAGATCTTTCCAGCCCTAGCTGCAGCCCATCTTTATAGGCCAATTTCATTCACTTTATTTCATGCGCATTTCGCTAGTTAACAAAGAATGAGTGTTGAGCATACATTGTATTTCCTTTCTTCACTCTCTGTGTTATCCCATAAGCATTTCACTGTCATCTGACAGTACTGAAATAAGAGGTATTTGGAATTATGATTCAATGTAAAATCGCTTGCCCCAGAAGAATCCCAAAATAGCTCAATGGCATGACACAAGATCAGCTGCAAATTTTCATTTGTGCCAGACCTCAATCCTCAAATATGTTTTCAAGGCTAGAGTCATACGCCACAAAACAGGAATTATGAAGAAGACAGTATACATACTGAGTGTCTATCCCAATCAAGTCTGACTCATTAAGATGAATGATTTTTTTTTCCTGGCTATGTATGTGAAGGTCATGGATTCAAGTCCAATTTAGATGGGTAGAAATACTTGTATTTCTACAGATGAAAGATAGGTTTATCAATGACTGAGTCATGAAAGCTAAGTGGAAAAGCCATCTTCCAAGTGAGCATACTTCTGCATACCAGAGAGTGGGGCTAAATAGGGGATGGCTATCAACTTCATGCCCTTGGCTCATTTCAGGAATACTTTACCCTGGAGCTTGGAGCTGTAAGGGAACTGTTGTCTCAGTGACAAAGCAGGCAGAGATTATATAAGGACCAGAGGCTCCACCCCCTCCTAGTTGTCTGCCAGGCCTTGATCAGGCAGGACCTTACACACACTTGCCCCTCTTTCCAATTTGCTCCATATACAGTTAATAAGCCATTTCATCAGTGGCTCTGAAGCTCTTGCCTAGCTTAACATCACTTCTGCTCCTGTGGACCTAGGGATGATGGGAGGGTGGTGGGACTGATTGTTGATCAAGAACCCAGGCATGGAGAGCTCTGATGTTGGATATCTGGATATGATGGCTCCTCAGGGTCACTGGTGATGCAGTAATCTGCTGGAGGGGGTCTTGCTCTCAAACTGATAAGAAGAAGACCCCAATTTCTAGGTCTGAGCAAGGCTGAACCTGACACCAGCCTGTTAGCTTCCTGGTGACTCTGTCTGGCTGTTGTTGAAAACCAGATGTTGGACCAGGTGGACCTTTGGTCTGATCTAGCAAGGTAGTTATTTTGTTTTAGCAAAACTTGTAAGTTTAAAATAGGCCTTCTCTTCTAGCACATTCATATGATCTGAAGGTGCATGACTCCACCACTTCTCTGTGCAAGCTAAGCAAGTCAGGGCCTGGTCAGTACCTGGATGGGCACATGTACGCCATATGGGGTTGCATGACAGAAGAAAGCTGAGATACAAATGTAAGAAAATAAATAAATGAAAATAAGTATTGACAACATAACTAGAAGATTGTTGCTTAAACCAGATTGAGAGTGGGGGATTAGGAGATTTCTTGGTGACCTTTTGTAGAGTGAAAATTGATCTCCCTCCCAAAAGATATCAGTTTGGCTTCTTCTCTGAAGTAAAGTCCTCTTTTTAACTCAGTCCTCTTTTTTTGTTAAAATCAAGCATGAGGAACCTTTGGTCTTCTAGATGTTGCTGAACTACAAATCCCATCAGCCCAGCAAGCATGGCCAGTGGCTAAGAACGATGGGAGCTGTAGTGCAAAAACATCTGGAGGGCCAAGGTTTCCCCACACCTGTTAAAATGAAGAGCTGGATTTTTAAGCTCTCTTCACTCTCTCTTTTAAATTATAATCTTGCTTTATTGGTCTAGATTCAGAGCTATTTCATGCAGATGAGTTTATTTTAAAGAAGTTTAAGATATAGACTTTTAAAATAGCCCTCTTCAGGCATTCTGGATGAATGTGGGTAGGCTTCCAGAGGGGAAGGGGCCAGGAATGCATATGCAAGCAGGGTGCCCCAACATCCAGCATTGGGAAGGGTTGTAGCTCAGTGGTAGTGCATCTGCTTTGCAGGCAAAAGGTCCCAGATTCAGTCCCCAGCGTCTCCAAGTAGGACTGCAAGAGACTCCAACCTGAAACCTTGGAGAGCCACTTCCAGTCAGTGTAGACCATACTGAGCTAGATGAGCCAATGGTCTAACTCAGCATAAGGCAACTTCCCCAAGTTCCTATCCCCACATGTTCCATCTCCACTACAGGCTTTTCTGCACTGAGAGGGAAGGTCTAAAGGAGGTTTTATGCGAGTGCAGGTGAATGCACTTAGCATCCTCCTTGGGATGAGTGGGCTTTCGTATCACAGGGGTGGTTCTAAATGTGCTCAGCTGAGCACATTTGCAATATCCCTTCAGATCCTCCCCCTCAAGATGAGAAGGTCTGAAGTGAAGCCGGTGTGGTGCATGTAAGAATTTGGGGGGGGGCACAGCTTCTGTACACTTTCCTGCCCCTTCCCCCTTTAGCCCACACCTTTCCAAGCAAACACCCAGGGTAGGGCAAGTGTTTTCATAACATTTAACATAAGCCACCTTGGGGAAAGTATTTTTTCCCTGAAAGGCAGAATATAAATCCCCAGAAATACATAAGCAAGCAAGCAAGCAGAAATTGAAGTCTCACCAAGAATGCCAATGCCGACATACGCTAAGCTTGAGCAAAGGTTCTGTTGCACTTGTTCCTGTCAGTCTGTCTTATTTTAAGACTCATGTGCACTTTTTGCACCTTATGCTCATCTTCAACCTCTCCCCCCCCCAAAAAAAACCCCTCTGCTTAACAGAAAGATGCAGTTGTAGAACATCACTCTAAATAAAGCCCTGCCGTTTTGGATGAGCTTGCTTCTTTTCTTGAGACAAGAACTGGTTTTGAGTTGATGGGATGCCAAACACTGGACTTATCATGCCATGGTGGGCCTGAATAGATTGCCAACTCCCACATAGTTGTGTCAACAATTGAGGGGGTGATGAATCTGCCAGCAGGTGAACTACCCGATAGATCTTTGTCCTGTGACATGTCAGCTCTGAATATACAGTGTAACACAATAAAGTTGTGACCTTGGTTGAACCGTAATGGTCTTCTCGTGGTCAATAATTGCATCCTGGCAACATGCCTGACTGTGTATGGCACACAGCTTTAACTTCACCACACCTAAGGACAACAAGCTTGGTTAGGAGGGGCAGGGCAGGCGCATGGCACGCAAGCTCTGTCTTGCAACAGCCTGCCACTTCCCCCAGTGTCTTCTGTCTGAGGCAGCCGACTCACTCTGCCTAACGGTAGGGCCAGCCCTGGGAGTTGTGTCACAGCCAATGGGAGTTGTGAAAGGACATGGGATCCAATTCACAGCTCTTGTTCATTTCAAAAGGAGATGAGGATATACTGAGCCCTGATACTTAGCCCAACATCTTTATCCCAAATCCATTCTTTACTCTGTAGCTCATCATCTTCGCCACCATGAAATACAACTGTGTTTCTCCTTTTCTTTTCTCTTTTCCTTTACTTTGATCATGATATTTTGAATTTTTGCCCCTTTTCTCTTAAACACCTACACTTTTACCTCTTTCTCCTCTTACATTTTTCCTTCTAGTCCTTCCAGAGCTCCGTGTTCCTCTGATACCAACAGAATACATCTGTTGTCTCACTCACCTCCATCAATTTTCTCTGGCAGCTCCTTATCTGTGGAACTCATTGCCACCAGATATTCATGTGATCCAGTCCCTGCCACACTCTAACAAGTGCTTCTAGATGTTTCTATCTTCCCAGGTGTTTTTCTTCTTTGCTGAGATGTTGCTAATGTCTCCCTTCTTCCATTGGCTTTTCTAGCCAATGTCTTCCTCTCTTTTCCCCAGGTATTTGCAGACAGGATGTTGTCAGTGTTAAATGTTTGTTTCACTCTGCATAAGAGCTTTGTTTTCTTTCAGGTGCTTGAGAAACGATTATTATTCCACTTAGACTTAGGCCCCATCTGCACTGTACATTTAAAGCAGTATAATATCACTTTTCACAGTCGTGGCTTCCTCAAAGAATCCTAAGGATTGTTAAGGGTGCTGAGAGTTGTTAGGAGACCCCTCTTCCCCTTACAGACCTATAATTCCCAGAGTTCCCTGAGAAGAGGAATTGGTTGACTTTAGGAGTTGTAACTCTGTGAGGGAAATAGGGGTCTCCTAATAACTCTCAGCATCCTTAACATACTACAGTTCCCAGGAGTCTTTGGGGAAAGCCATGACTATTAAAGTGGTATCATAGTGCTTTAAATGTCTAGTGCAGACGTGACCCTAGATTGCTCTTAGCGCTAAAGTTGTTGTTCCATTAGGTGTACAGTTTGGCCTGTTCTCATCTCTGAAATAACCTGACATGGTGTCAGAAGTCAGAACCTTACACCTTTACTTGAATTAAACCTTTCCATGGCACAGTTTTGTGCCCTAGGAGGAGTCTGTGAACACTCCTTTGTGAGAGTGTCCAGACTGCATGGAAGGTGAATAATGGTAGATAAATATATTTTGAGCAAAGCTTCACCACCACTGTTCTTCCCATCAAACAGCACTTGATAAGTTTCTGGAGAACTATGGAGTTCCTAAAAGACATCAACAGAAAACCACTTTCCTAAAACAAGCACCTGTATCACCACTTAGGGGCTATGAAGCAAATGGTATATGAAACAAACAAACAAAACATCTTTTGTAAAAACCCTGCTGTCTGACTTACAATTCTAGGGCCAAACTTAGTATTAGGTAGAGTGAGGGAGCTGCCTTAGGTAGTGGATTTGGGGTGCACTTTTACTGTCAAGATTTGGGGTGCATTTTTACTGCCAAGACGGTTGGGAAGGATCACTCTGCCTTCTGCTTCAGTTGCCAAAATAACTTGGCCAGCCTTCTGTACTTTGCACCTTCATTTGAGGAGGGGATGCTGTTTATTGCTCTGTCCTTGGTTCTAGGTCAGAGATGGGGAACCTGTGGCCCTACAGATGTTGTTGGACTCCACCTCCCATCAGTCCCAGCCAGCATGAACAATAGCCAGGGATGCTGGGAATTGTAGTTCAGCAACATCTGGAGAGCCACAGTTTCCCCACACCTGGCTTATGAAATAGGCCAGTATGAAACAGAGCCACACATTTGCCATCCCTGTTCTAGTGATACACTCTGTTTCATATAAGAATGTTGTTGCTACCCTATTTTAGGATTTTATATATATATAAAATATATAGATTTTATATATATATAAAATAAAACATTTTAAAAGCAAACCTGGGT